>NC_043968.1:30067066-30217066 GCF_902148855.1 Sphaeramia orbicularis | reverse complement strand
TGCACCTGTTCAAGCATACACAAGTGTACACAGGACACATGCGTACGCTACAGTCACACATGGACTCACTTCAGTACATGCACATTTTGTAATATTTTCCAGTAAACCCACTGATGGCGCTCCCAGTGGGGAGCTTTTTGTACATTCTAGTTTCCAGTGTTTTATTCTAGTGCTTGAAGCCAATGGCCAAATGGAGCTGTTTTCATCTGCCAGATAAAGCATTAGTTCTTTGGATGTGTGTGAATGTGCATAAGCATTTGTATGTGTTTTAGAGTGTGTTTTTGAAATACACCTCTGAATTTACAGCCACAAGTACTGTATGTGTAAGGTCCAGTTATTTGTTCTACTGGTCTTTGTCCTTGCAATAGAGAAATATATTCTAAGTTTTGTAATTTTGGAAAAACTACCTTTTCTCTAACAGCTCCAAGTACAGTAGCTAGAAGAGGTTAAAACAGAAGACAAAGGAGCTAATTGAAAATGGGAGGGGGAAATGTGTGAAAAGAAAGTAAACAATCATCAAAGTGTGAAAAAAACAACAATAGCTGTTTTTATAAACACAACAGGTACCAAATGGAAGCCAAAAATAATAGGGTACAAAAAAATGAGAATTTCAAAAGTGTGAAACATTTGTTTTTATCACTGTTTCTAAAATAATACCTAAATGTCGTCCAAGCAGTGAATAAATACAAACATATATTCAAGGTACGGGATGTAAGAGAAGAGGATCTAAAGAAATTATGTAATGCATTATGGGAAATGAGTTAAGCAGATAGGGTATTAGAATGATGACTGTCTTTTCTTACACAGTGCTGTGTCTGTTATAGTTAGTGTAGTGTAATAGTTAATATAATAAAATAAGGGAAATGTCCCTTTACACTAGAGTCAGAACAATTTTATTTGTATAGTGTATTTATTTCATGCACAAAGGTAGTTTACATAAAAAAGGAGAAAAATGAAGTAACTGAACAATAAAAGAAGTCTTTCACTCATTCATTTTATTCCTTCATTTTCCAAACTGCTTTATCTTTGAGAGGTGTGGGGAATCTGAGGGTACCTAACGATACAATACAATATGCAATACATGGCTCGCAATAATATCGCAATATGCCAATACTGCAATTATTGATATATTGCTGTTAATAACCTATGATACATCCATGTGTTTATAGGGGTTAAACAAAAACAAACAAAAAATAAATGTCATGTTTATATTTTGCAGCATAATTTAACCATATACAAACAGCAGTAGTGCAAAACCAATGACACTGTTTTCGTGGAACATAACTGTAAACAGGATTTTTTTTAGGTGTCTGACAAACAGTGACACTATTTTAAAGTCATTCAGAAAACACCACATCTCATGTCTCTCCAGTGTGCATGTTTGTGGTGTCGCCCGTGTATGGTATTTTCGTTCTGACAGTTTGTACATACTGTAAAGTCCTTATCCAGCTTGGTCCATCCACACTAGAAAAGCCAAAGTGACTCCACACTTTGGATTTAAAGGATACAGAAGGGTACATCTTTCAGTTTAACTTTTCCGCTCCAGTCCACCATATTAGCGCCACTGTTTGTTTTTTCTTCTTCTGTGACTTCGGCCCAATTTTCATCCACCCGTGCGAGGAGCGCCCCCTGAATGACATGTAAAACTAAGGAGCAACCATGAAAGAAGTTTATGGTGGCTATATTTATAATTAAAAAAAACATACCCAGTAAGAGCACATCGATAATCCATTGTAAGATTAAATATCGCGATAGTTCACCATATTAATATTTTGCCACACTCCTACTGGAGCCTATGTCCGTTCCACCCAGATGTACCACCAGGTCATTGCAAGAAATGTTTTTACTATGGATTTAAAAAAAAGTCATTTGAGTCTCATTTTAGATCTATGACTTGCCTTCATTCTCTGTGCCTCACATAAATTAAAATTCTACCTTTTGTGTACTCAAAGAAACATAGTTTACTTTATTGTCTAATTGACCTCACTAAGCCAAGCCATGAATGTAGCGCTGCTGTCTGATTTCTCTCTGTGCTCTCTTCCTCAGGCTGATGTCATGCATTCATTAACCAATTAACCAGAGTGAGAGAGTGGGGTAAGACAGACACACACACACACACACACACACACACACCTCTATGGTCTGATGTGAGGTGCTGCCATTTACAGCAGAACAGGCTCTGAGTCACCTTGCCAGTGAGTGTCATTCGCCAGGACACGGTAACTAGACCCAGTGGTGTTCTAAAACCACCGCAGGGCATCACGCCAGTGTGTGAGGTGTCAAGGCTAAGTTGCACATTGAGGTGTGACATTACTGCCAGTTGTTGGGACAATAAACCAGGGTTGCTTGGACCTCTATGGGAGCTTGTACCCACTGAGTTCAACTTATGTGAAATGTCTTTTGTGCTCGCAGTCGCTAAGTGGTGCTCGGTGCAGTCACGCCTCGCATCTTACGTAGCAGACCAAAAGACAAGTTGTAATTTAAAAGCTAATAAAAACAGAAGCAGAGAATTATTCTGGTGAGTTGTGAGTCAATATTTAGCAACGCTGCAGTCATCTTTACCAAAACCATGACTTTTAGTATGTGTTTAGAGCAGAGCATATTTAATCCAATAAAATGTTTAGTAGATCAAGAAACTAATGCTTTGAAAAAAAAAGACAAATAAAAGAAAAGATGCACACAGTGTTTGTATGGTGAAAAAATAAGTGGCTTATACCTTTGAGGTGATGCAAAAATAAGACTTCTGCAGGTCTCGTGTTTTTTTGCAGCTGTTACAATTTGACTAGATTAACATGGATTTTTTTTTTCATATTGCTTAAAGTAATTGTGAATTATGTAAGTTTTTTAAAAGAATAACTAAACCTGCATACAAGGATTGCTGGCTTGCATTCATCACCATACTGGAACACATCTTCTTCTTTGATGTGTTCATGTAATACAACAGTCACTTTTCTTAGTAGTGCTTGGGGCAAACATGCATCCTTGCCCTCCCACTGGGCACGAACACACATGCAGACTGGTAATGATTTTCAGCTATGGGGAGTTAAGCTTCACATGCAACATTTGCATTTATAACAGGACAAACTATATTGCCTGCACAGCATGTGCCTCAAAGACCCCACGTTATTGTGTTTTATCTTGTGTGTGTGAGTTCTAAATGACTATATACAGAACAGAGTACAGTATAATAAAGACAAATTAAAGGGCCTGATGATGAAGTGGTGATAACTCCGGGGTGTAGCCTGCCTTTGTCCATCAGTAGCCTGTATAGGCTCCAGCACCCCCACAGCTCCCACAGGGACTAAGGTTTATTACCTCCGCCAAGGAGGTTATGTTTTTGTCGGCATTGGTTTGCCTGTTTGTCTGTGTACAAGACAACTCAAAAAGTTATGGACGGATTTGGATGAAAGTTTCAGGACATGTTGATACCCCCATGGCCCCCCCCCCCCAATCACCACCAAAATGTAATCATTTGTTCCTTGTGCCAGTATCAACATTTCCTGAAATTTTCATCCAAATCCGGGGCACTGATCTGCCTTGGCAGAGGTCTGCACTCTCCGAGTGCTTCTAGTTTTCACACGTTACAGTCCAGTAGACTTGGTTCGATTGGGGTTGTAACGTTCAGCTGGTCTGAGTTTGTTTTCACACTGCACTTTGTCAACCGAACTGAACCAAACTGAACTGAACCTTCTGAAAAACATATTCCACTCCACTCCTGTGGTGGCGCTGCATAAAGAATGAAGACAAACAATGAATTAGAAACCTCTCTCATCTATTGTTTTCACCATATGAAAACAAACATGAGCATTTGTATAGGTTGTGTTTACCCACAATGCCCTGCATTGTAGTCCACTTCCTGCATTTTTTTCACTTGAAGCAGACCAACACCTTTGCTTCTTTGATCTGCATCAGTGTATAATTGTATATTCACACTTCCCCAAACCAGGCAGACTTTCCAAATTCACAAACTACATTTCAGTTAATCAGGGCTGGTGTGAATTCACCCCAAGTGGTTCAGGTAATGGATGGATGGACAAATTAAAGGAAAACCATTAAAGTAAGGTGTTGTCTCCACCAAGTTCCATTTTAACAGTTCTCCACTTTTCGGAATTGATTTTTGCAAACGTATGAACTTCACTGGAGACATGAACACCATTCATCCAAAACAGTATTCCCCCATTTGGTATTTTGATGATGGTGGAGAGCACTGTCTTTCACGTCACTTCAAATCTCCCATATATGACCTGCTGGGATGAGATCTGGTAACTGTGAAGGACATAGCATGTGACTCACATCATTGTCTTACAGTCATCAAACCTTTGCCCTGTTGATGGGGTATTGTCATCCAGAAACAGACCACTCCCATCAGGGTTTTCCTTTCATTGTCACCCATCAGAACACACTCACAACCTTTGCACTGACGCATGTAAGAGATAGAGCTAGTCCATGCGACCTTGACTGGTTATTCACCCCCATTACTGGTCCTACTTTTTATACTATGAATGAGCAGTGTGTAGTGTACCGGGGACAAGTCTCCATACTTGTATGAGTCTGAGTGAATGTAATGTTACTAACATACTGTACATGTCATGTCACTGAAACTATGCATATGTATGGATTGAGGATTTACATGCTCTTCAACAGTGCATCACGAATGCTTGTCTGCAGACATGCTATAAGCTGAAGCAGAGTCGCAGCTTAAAAGGCATGCAAGTGACTGAGGTCAGACCGCTTGTTTTTCAGCCGTGTTCTCTCCATTGAAGTTCTACCAATTTTCCTCTGGTCATTTCTCTACCAGAATGTCTGTCATTAACATCCTCGGACAACTGCAGTCGTAACCCAGACCCATTAAGATTTCGATTCCCCTTGTCCTTTGAGGACAAGATGTAATAGCTCAAAAACATCTATTTAGGCAGATGGGAATGGATTTATTACTTGGGCGTATTCATGAATACAACCTCATCTTATCATCAGCCAAAGCACTTTTGATTATAGACCTTAATATGTGAGTGTCTTCAGAAGGGTGAGTGCCCTGCAGCTGACCGAGACCTATTGGTAACTGAAGAGCTGGCCATTGTGTTCATCTGACATTATCAAACATTTATTAAAAAAACGGTTGGAAAAGAGGCCACGCTGGCAGTATTACACCTGCACACACACCCACAGAGTCAAGGGTACCTCTAAGGACATGACAGGTGATGAAAGCTCAAAGTTATGATGAGTGCAACTTGTGGTAGCTGCTTATAAGAAGGAGATAACACGTGTTTTTGTGCGCTTCAGGGGTTTAAGTATGAATGCAGGTCGATTCTAAATGCATTTCGATTTATTCCTGTACACAATATTTTTTCCTCTACAATAAATGCAAGCTCTGGGGCTAACCTTTACCTCTGTGTGGAAATCAGGCTTGGAGGAAGTGGTGAATTATTACACAGTCCGATCCTGTGCGCGTAAAATCTCTGGTAATGCCCAGAGTTGTTGTTTACAGCTTCAGTAAGACACAGTTGGGTTGTCTTGGTATTTTGAAGCTTTAGGGGTCCTCAAAGCATGGAAGAACCCACTGCACGCTCCATTACGACATCTGAGACCAACTCCAGAGTGAGATTTTGAAATGATACAGGTCTCTTCTAAAAACTAGAAGATATGAAATGCAGCTCGCTAAGATAACAAAATCTGTGAGCTAGCCCTGTCGTTTGGTCACACAAGGTTCATTCCATGATGGCAGAGCTTTAATTCATTTGTCTTGTACAGGGCGACTCCTTGACCTTGTGGATGGAGATTAATGAAGAGCTTTAGTGGTGATGAAGGCTATCAGCCACCGCGCTCCTCTCGTCTAATAGAGCAAGAGTTTTACATAGCCAATTATGTCGTTCGCATTCCGCTTGTACGCACAGTTCTGTCAGGTTGAGGCCAGTCAGCTGTGGTATATTTATGGTAGTAAAAAAGCAGGGTCATTTGGACAGAACAGGCATGATCTTAATAAGTATTACTTTGGTACTCTTCTTGTAGTTTTATTCAAATTTTTATGATGTGGATAATTAGTGAAAATTTTATTTTTGTGTCATTAAAAGTACTATTTAATAGTTGCAGATGAAGGAGGGTTAGAAAGGTGGAACAGCAGCAGCAAAAAAAAAAACTTAAAAAAAAAAAAAATAGGGCCACAAAAAAAGGTCTATGTGCACCAGTCTGCAGTTAAACGGTCCTATAAAAACATCCAGACTTCACAGGCGTTTTGATCAAAAGGTACAGAGTCTACAAGTGCAATTGTGAGCCATTACTTCTCTTTGCTGCAATTATTGTCAGCCCCTCTTTGCTGCTCTGGGCCACACACAAAGTGTAATTTCTATCCTCTAAAACAGGAATTGGAAATTTTGATATCTATAGCAATTCAGGCTGACTATCTCGTCATCTAGGGAAAGGTACAGAAAGATACAGATGATAGGTATGTGAGGAACAGCAGGGTGCTAGAGAAATCTACTGTAATCAATACTTGGATAATTGGAAGCTGTCAGTTAAATGTTTTAGTGTCCCCACTGGTAATAGTGGCTCTATCGTTTTTTACACAAGATAAGGCAGTTTAGCTGCGAGGGGCTGTAAAGCGTGCTCACAGGAGCCCTGTGTGATGTAAAGGAAGACGCCTCTGTTTAACCGTTTGGAGCAGATGCATCTTTAATAGTGTTCGAATGATGGAAGTGTTTGTTTATCAGAATGTATTATGCTCATATTTATTGATGAGAAGTCTTTGTAATCACAGAGGAGTGATAGAGGCACAGGATACCATTTATATGTGCTTGGTAGATTTTTCTGACCTGTACAGAGTATCTAAAAAAACCCCAAACACTCGTTTTTTATTATTTCAAGAAGACCCCAGAGTGATGAATGAAGCAACACACATGGTGAAGGAGGTATGCACCGTAGGGGTTTACTATAAAAAAATAGACATTTCAGTCACTTTTGTGCAGAAGTGGACATCAAATTATGAATCCTCCTTCCATTTTGCAATTTCTATTCCTCATTTCAACCCTGTTTGTTGGTCAACCTACCGTGCACATTTTGCTTGATGGTGGGGTAAATTAATGCAGATAATACAAATTAAGACAACATTTTTACCCTCCAATGTCCGCTGTCTTCTGTGAACCCAAACCTGAAAAATGGGTCCCAGGTGACGAAGTGATTGTTAACCCTTAGGGGTCTGAGGCTGTTTTGGCTGTCTTTGAGTACTTTTGGTTTTGCCTTTATATACTATACTATAAAGAAATATTTACTACACCCATGTTTGGTATCTTTTTTTTCAGCACAACTTCATCTTTTTTTTCAGCACAACTTCATCTATATCATCTGCCCATTATTTTTTCACTTTCACCCCATATATCAACATAAAAGGCCAAAAAACACACACACACACACACAAAAATAAAATAAAATCTGATTTGAAAAATGTATATAATTCATTGCATAAATAACACAAAGAAGCTTAACAAACCCTTTCAAAGACTTTAAACATGAATAATGGTTCCAAATACAGGGTGACACAAAAAAACGGGAACTTTTTAACAATCCAATAAAACCAAGAGTGATGGAAGAAAAATATTTTATTCACAGTAACTGAAACCTTAAAACATGCCATTTAAGAAACAATGATGGAATTTTCATTTTTTAAAAATTACTTCCTGTAGATGGCGTCCCCCTGTACGAATGCATTCTTGAAATCTGCTGTTGAGATTCCTCATTGACCGCTGCAACATCTCAGCTGGGATACTGTGAATTTCATCCTGAATTCTCTGTTTTAACTCATCCAGAGTTCTTGGTCGAGTCATGTACACTTTACTGTTGAGATAGCCCCACAAGAAAAATCACCGTTTTTATAAAACATTTTTATGGCTAACGCACGCTGTTACCCGTTCCACTGATCCATGGTTACTAAAATGGGGGTGTGTTTACTTGCTCAAGGTCACTGTCTTGCAGTGCTGCCACTTGCTCATGTCTGCCAATACGCACTTCAAAAATTCCTGTTTTTTTGGGTCACCCTGTATTAGGTAGATAAATTAAAATTGTAAAAAATTAAAACTATACTCAAATATTTGACATAAAAGCATATCTTTATATAGGCCCCCCTCCCTAGTCCTCCCAGTTTCCGCATACAGTTAAGGTGGGGGTCATTCTCACTCTCACCTGTGATGCTAATGATGATGCTAAAAAACTGGCCAAATCTGCGGATTCCAATCCATAGAGCACCTATGGATTGGAATACACAGATTTGGCCAGTTTTTTCCATTTTGAAAAAGGACAAAAAATGATGAAGATTTGGTCAAAAATATAAGCCCCCCCCCCCCCCCCCCTCAACCACCACCACCTCATGTTCATACTTTTATTCACGTTTGTTTGCTCCAAGTTCAAACCGTCATATCTCTGGTTGTATTTGCTCTATCAACATCAAATAAAAAGTGGGAGTCCACACTTTCGAATGCCATTTTCTCCAGTGGTCTATGTGACCAACTTCTGACGCTACAACATGTTGAAAATGTCATATGATTTAGTCATGGGGCCACAACTGTGGACCCCTAAGGGCTAAGAGGCTTTAGATTCAGACCAACTGGAAATACTAATTATTTATCATGAACCATATGTAGTTGTATAATGGCAAAGAGCTCACATTTCGATGACTCCTTTACAGATGAAATGCAAAGGTTTGGTTGTATTCTGGCCTCTCGTTTACACAGGAATGATGTTTTAGATCACCTACCTTGGAAACTTTTGAATATGGCCTCTAGAGTGGAATTTTTCTCAAACACAACAGCCATCATTGCTGTGGCAACGGGTAACCTGAGTTTTCAGTGAAAACACTCATGTCACGCTCGTTTTTGTTTTTTTTTTGCATGTGCATTACACTTTCATTCAAATTACTGTGAGAGAACCGGACAACAATAACAGCTGACTGCACTGTCTGGTCTGTGGAGGAACGTGTGGTGGTCCCGTGGGGTGTGTCATTAAAAACTTACATCTCTGACTACTGGTGTGCCATACTACTACAGTGTTTTCAGTTCTTTCAGCGCTCCAATGTAAACAGGTAATGTTTTCACTCTGTTGTTGTGTGTAAACCCAACAAGGCAAATGTTCCGTCCCAGCCGAGGGGATAACCCAGACAAACATAATGTGCTCCCTGGTCCTTCCCCAACTCCCAAGCACAATGCCAGACCAGAAGACTACCGTCCAAAATGTGTTTATTTAGATAATTCAATCAACTTCAGAGAGGGCCCCGCCAAAACGACAAACAAAACAATCTTTGAAACCAAACGAAATTACCTCTCCAAAATAAATTCATGAAAGAAAAATACAATAAACTAACCTAACTCCTTAAATCCAAAACAGGAGAAAAAGGTTCAGACAAAAGAACCACTTGGACTGCATGTTCTCGATTTACTATTTATGTACGTACAGGAAAACTACAAAAGAAACGCAAATTTGAGATGCGAGTGCTGACCACCAGGAACACACACAAACAGAACCACCTCCATTGGGAGCCAGGAAGAGACCAATGAGAGAGAGAGAGCTGATTACAGCCAGTGCCATGTTTTGAAGGCGGATCTTAAGTTGGCTCTACCAATCAGCTGCTTCACCTGCATAGAAAACAAAAGGAAGAGGAAAGGCACAGCACCCCTGCAGGACTGGGGGAGAACACATCACTCCATCAATATACACAAATACAAACCTAGATTATGAATAACACAAAGGAAATACTTTTGTGTTTTTGGGTTTAATGTCTTCAAGTAAACGGAACCTGAATGATCCTTTTTTTTTTTTCTTTATAGAAAGATGCATACCTTCAGCACCTTGTATGTTGTTATTTCTCACTCCTCAGGCTTCCTGAATTAAAAAACAACAACAAAAATAAAAACGGTAGTGTTCCATTCTTTTGAGACACTCCAAATTACTAGCTAATCTGAAACATGAGGGTGAAACAACATTGTCCTTAATGACATCTATAGTTTATGTGCTCTGTATCCTTAATGGATCTTACAGGTTTTTGTTTTGTTTAGTCTTTTCTTCTTTGCATGCATAATTGCATAGCAGTAGTATTTCAGATGGTGGAAACTGTAGTTTTTGTGGCAACAACCAGTAACCATTTATTTTGTGTGGTATTTTTAAATTTTTCTTTTTTGCAATTAATGTAATGGAAAATGTTCTCAGATTAGGAAACTGGAGGAATGTGTTCCATTAAGCTTTCTCAAATGCATTTATATCAGTTTGCAGTGGGAGGCAGCCTCTCGCACATTAAAATCTGCCCTGTTAGAGGAATACTGAATGCTACTAAAGCAGCTAAAATAGATGGACATTGAAATTTTGTCTCAGTACAGTTGCCTTAAAGTAATGACTTTTCAAGAATTAGGGAAATTGGTAATAGAAGAAAGAGAATGTTTTATAAAGAATTACATTTAGAGTTTCCGGGGGACAAAAGGAAAATCACTTAAATGTGTAACTTAATCACAGGAGGACTGACATTACCAACCACATTAGTGTTATAGCTTTAGGGATTAAAGGACCGGTGTGTCAGCGGGTCAGTTAGTTTGGTCCAAAGATAAAATAACTCTTGGATGACTTGAACAGCTGAAACAAAGACTAATGATTTTGATGATCCTTTGACATATGATGTTCATTCTAACACAAAAAGGTAACACATCTAATAATTCCAAGACAAATCACATTACACATATTTATTACACTATTTACTTACACCTCACAAAAAGCCTCCATCAGACCATTTGAAATATCAAGATCATCCCAGACACCATTGAGTGACGACAGTGCACCCCCTGGAAAGGTCACCAGTTCATCACAGGATCCACACATACAGAAAAACAACTCTGGTAGAGTTCCATACTGTCTTCCACATACAATTATTACCTCCGCCAAAGAACGGCACAGGTAATGTTTTCATCTGGTATGTTTTCCTCAGGGTTTGTCTGTTTGTCGGTCTGTTCGCAAGATAACTCAAAAAGTAATGGATGAATTTAGAGGAAATTTTCAGGAAATGTTGATACTGGCAGCAGTATATTTAGATTCAGAAAACTTTATTTATCCCATGCGGGCGATTCATTTGCAGCTTACCACAGACATCAGCCCACATCCAAAGTGCAATGTGGCAAACATAAATAAATCAGTGCACAAATACAAGATTATTGAAAGCAACTAGGAATAAACACATTTAATAATCAACAATAAATAATCAATAAATACCAATGCAGACTAAAAGACTAAAACACCCTATTGGCTCTGCTAACATAAAAAAAAAAAAAAATCTCATATAAAATGACTGAAATGGCTAAAATGGCGGCTGTCAGAGTTTAAAAGCGTGATAGCTGAAGGAATAAAATATTTTGAATATTTATTGGTTCTCCTCTGAGGTACGTGGTAACGCCGGCCTGAAGGCATCTAAACAAACTTCTTACGCAACACATGGTGAGGATCCCTGATGATGGACTCTGCTTTCCTCACCACCTGAAGCTCCCAGAGGGAAGACAAATCTCTTAGGCTGACTCCGATGATCTTGGAACATATTTTTCCGATGGCGTGCAGACTGTTCTTGTCTTTCATAGTTAAAACATCGAACCAACAGATAAAAGAAAATGTCAGAACATGTTATTCGTACACACTCAAACAAATTTGATGTCAGTTTTGTTAAACATTAAACTTTTTCAACAATAGCAATGGCATCTAATCTTATAAAAATCGTTGTGCACTCTTATTCATGCTATCATGGAGACTCATCATGTCGGCCGAGTGCTGTGGCAGACAGAGGGTGACAGATGTCAGTGAGATCATCGCAAACTTGGTCATTTCCTGCCGGTGCCAGCCAAATGCTAGAGCCGGCTGCCTGACTTGGTCTCCGTGGACTGGATGAGGCTCCTGAGCTGGCTCTTAAGTAGGATCTGTGATGTTGCCATCAACCTCTGTACTGACAACACATTCTGCGGCTGTGACTGCTGTGAGTTCTGGCCCGTCCCTGAGCATCTGTTCTGTCCTCTCACTTGCTGGCTGGTTTATGCCTGTCACACTACATCTATCTACATGCATCTGTGTTTCTGCCTTTGTACCTGTCTACACATGTAGCTGTTCCTGTCTTTTGCACTCTGGATCTCTTCTGTTTTGTCGGTGTCTCTCTCTTGCTGTCTGTACCTGTTAATCCCTCTACACCGCAGCATGTGTCAGGAATCTGTTATGTCATTAGTTCGGTTCCTTGTCTGAAGTAAGTCACTCACACCAGACCTGCCAGTGCCATCACTCTCCTGTCATGTCTCTACTGTAGATTTCTCTTTAACACTGGTCTTCAAGTAAAATGCTTCTAGAATAAAAGTAACAAAATTTACCACGTGTGAGTCACTGATGAAGAAAAATCCAGTCATAAATGCCGGTTGGATGAAGTTTCCAAGATACAGTCTTGGGTCAAAATGTGAAATTTGAGAACTGATGATTGAATGGGTTTAACTCCACAGGAATATTAGTCTCAGAGCTACCAAATCTACTTCAAAACACTGTCTGCACATGACAATACATTCACTTTACAGGTTCTATCAGTGGAACATTTATAAATCTGTTGTGTAAATGAACATAAACCAGTATAAATGTGTGTAATAACACTTAATCACAGTGGTTCCCAACCTTTTTTGTCTCATGACCCCATTTTAACATCACAAATTTCTGGCGACCCCAGACATTCAAAACGGAGACACTTTTTTTGCTAAAATTATTTTTTTGGGATTATGTAATAGTTTGCTATACTATGTTGCAAATACACGTTAATTTTAGATGACATTTAGTCTATATAATGTATATAATGTACCTTTTTGGTGTCTGCCTCTCAGTTTCTCTTGGAGACGTCTTAGTGGGGTCAGGGGGGTGAAGAAATCTTTCCATTCTCTGTTCAGTGTGGTTTTCTGACTGTGTCCGGGCAGGTTGAAGCGTAGCAACGCAAGCGGTCACATGATCGGGTCAATCAAGTATCCCCTCTTAGATATTATATCCTGCATTTTATTCAAACTTGATTTTTATTAGGAAAAGTGTGTGGTGTTTTAATTATAATGAAATATATATTGTATCAGTATTTTTTATTTTTTTTTTTTTATCAATTACTAGAAATTTCAGACAATATTGAAAAACACTGCTTAATCATATACCTTGACATCAGCAAACCAGCACTTTTGTAATTTTTTTCCCAGTTAATCTTTTTAAAATACGTAACATTTAGCACATTTAATCTAAAAATACTTTTTAAAAAATTGTACACCAGTGTAACTGACATTTTGTCAGTAACACAGTAAATGTTATGCAGTGTTCAGCATGCTCATCCCAGTTCCTTCATCTGATGATGCAATCATTGAACAAGCAGAAGCAAGAAAGGTTTGATCCTAAAGATCTCTATTTATTCTTTTAAGTATACTATAGGGAGGCAGCAATAAAAGAAAAGCTTAGCATATCTTGCTCAGCTCAACAAACGCATTGAGATGGGATTGAAAATCACTGAAGGAGTAGTTAAAAAAATGAATAAAAAAATAAAATCCCTCAAATTATAGACTTTCTGTTGAAAATAAAATTCATTAGTTTTGTGAAGTGAAATGTCACTGTGACAAGGCTCTGCAGTGAGAAAACGACCTCATGTGAAGCACAAGGGTTTGGATCACTTTGAAAAGACCTATTCTGAAATAATTTGCTGTTTCTCGGTAATTATTGAGGTTATTTCATACCTACTTACTAAAACCATTGGTTATTTGATAAGACATAATGATTTAAATTGAGTAAATTGCAAGTTAAAGTCCCTTTTTCAATTTCTATTTGTGTCTTAATTAGATGTTGGCTGATTTGCAGCTATAGAACACACAGTGGTCAGCCAAAAATGCCTATAATCAGATATGTCATCAAGTTTTCACTAACAGTATTACATACAAAGTGAACATAATAGTCAGTTACATCCACCCTGTCTTATTATACATTTATGCCTTCATCGGCTCACTGCACCTTCGTCAGTAAAAGCACAACGGTTCTGTCTGAGTCAGAGTCAGCAGAGCCAAGCAGGTAAACCTTGAAAATGTGAGTGGCCAGTGGCAGCTATGAGTATCACCCTGCACCAGCACAGGAGGTGTACAGAACATGAAAGAATGTTCATTCCACAATGAATTCAACAAGAAAAGAGGCGGAGTGGTGGGGTGCAGGGGGCTGAGCCATGCAGCCTCTAAATAATGAGGAAGGAAAGAATTCAGTTGGGATTTCTAATTCTGCCAGACTGTGATTAATCCATCAGTAAACAAGCAGAGGTCATCGTGTTTGGAGAACTCCAATTAGAGAGTAATCAGTGCTAATCAGACAAGCTGCTCACCGGCATCTTGGTGATTTCGGCAGTAAAGGGCTCTCTTGTGAATAATCTGCCCTCTACACTAAGAACGACCGACCCACACTCTGTGATCCTGTGTTAAGGGAGTGGGAGGTAGAAGAAAGAAAAGAGGCTAATTAGCAGTGCCATTCATTAGCAGTTGTGTGTGATGTGTGCTTGGGTGGGCTGGTGAAATGTGAGTGTTGTTCTGATGTGGTGAGTGGGCTTCATGTAAATGTGTGCATGAGGTCTTTATACTGTGTACAGTTGTATATGGATGAGATGTATCAGTTGACCTGCTAACCTGTCAGAGTCAACAATCATTGGTTGGGACATCACTAGAGAGCACACTGGTGCAGAGGTAAATGAAAAGTGACGCACTATTTTCTTCCAGTGCCTGGGTTTGAATCATAAAATTTGCCTTTGCAGTTGATGCCAGCTTTGAAGGTGAAAGGCCTGGCTCCATTAGACTGTTTACAGGTTGATGGGACAATCTGCATTTTGTTGCTACATAGAAACACTGCATATTGGAGTCCCTTTATATTAAAGCTGCAATAAGTAACACTTCAGCATTAAATGCGTCTTAAAATAACTCGGCTCATGTCATATATTTTACTGATGTGTGCACGTACAGAAGTCCCTCTGTTTCCATTTGTGCCCCATGGGACCTCACTTCAGAAAAAAACAAAAGAAGTGGGATGAGTGGGAAAAGAAAAGTCATTTTTTCGGTCCTGTAGAAATTATGCCATCATTTACAGGGTGGGGAAGCAAAATTTACAATATTTTGAGGCAGGGATTGAAAGACAGTGTATGACCAATTAGTTTATTGAAAGTCATGAGAATTTATTTGCCACAAGAAAATTGACATAATAGAAAATGTTTTTATTCTATGTGTCCTCCTTCTTTCTCAATAACTGCCTTCACACGCTTCCTGAAACTTGCGCAAGTGTTCCTCAAATATTCGGGTGACAACTTCTCCCATTCTTCTTTAATAGTATCTTCCAGACTTTCTCGTAATAGTTTTGCTCATAGTCATTCTCTTCTTTACATTATAAACAGTCTTTATGGACACTCCAACTATTTTTGAAATCTCCTTTGGTGGACGAGTGCATTCAGCAAATCACACACTCTTTGACGTTTGCTTTCCTGATTACTCATATGGGCAAAGTTTCTGAAAAGGTATGGATAATAGTGTTAGGTATGATTATGACATCAATATATGTTGGTTTCAAAACAATTGACGTAGTGCCTGGTGAGAAAAAACAACTAAATGTTCATTGTAAATTTGCTTCCCCACCCTGTACATCAGTGGTTCTTAACCTTTTTTGAACAAACACCCCTTTACATCATCATGAGCCTCCTGCCGCCACCCCCCGAAAAAAAATTGTGACATGGGGGGGGTATAGTGCTCCATAGGTATCAGCCCCCTTACCTCATCATTATCCTTGTTGCGTCCATCTCCATGTGTGGGGGGGGGGTGTCTGATGGGGCTTACACGTAGAATAGGTAGTGCCCCCCTTGTAGCCACAGGGGGGAGGCGGACATTACCACTGAACACTGAAGGGGGGAGGAGGCGTGGAAATTCGCCATTGACACAAAATGCTGCTTGATATTGATGCTTACACAGAATAACGCTGCCCATTTCATCCTCAGCGCCCCCTTCTCAGCTTTCTCGTTCAAAACACCCTCTGACAGTGTCCCAACGCACCCTGAGAAACACTGATTTACATATACGAGTCTGGAAAGTACCATTCATTCATTCATTTCTGAGCCCACTTTATCCTCAGCATATAGAGACAACCTGTCACTGTCACACCTATGGACTATTTAGATCAACCTATCAGTGCATGTCTTCAGATGGTGGGAGGATGCCGCAGAGAACCCACGCAGACACGGGAAGAACATGCAAATTCCACACAGAAAGGTCCCACCCCCATCACGTCCCAACGTGTCCCTCTGGAAAGAAATACAAAGACTCTACACCTTAAAGTCACAGAGATAATGTCATCATCATATTCTCTGTCCACAGTCTGTACTTTGTTGAAGAAGTGTCAACATGACCAGACTTGTAGTCATTTTCATCTCTTTTAATATTTTTTCTGCTTGCACAAGAACAAGGTAAAATGTGCTGAGATAAAAGCCATTTTAGTGCTGTTGATGTGTATTTTTTGCAACAGGAGATGCAGTCCATTCAGCTGTTGAACACAAATAGGTGTTTCTTCACTATCTATAGCACAACTTTGAATTACCTGACTTGTAAAATCATCTTTCAATCTGACAAACATCAAATGTGAGAGTGAATGTTTTTTTTTTTTTGTCTGTATACTTATGTCAGCCCTGTGATGAAGTGGTGACATGTCCTTTGTTTACCCACAGTTAGCTGAGATAAGCTCCAACACCCCCACGACTCTCGCAAGGACTAATTGGTTCAGAAAATGGATGGATCAATGAATTGAGAAACATCAAATGGTGTCACAATTCAAATAGGATCACAAAATTATTTGTCTTTCACCACTAACCAAAATTCATATTTTCCCCATGGTTATGTCCCATGGGGCACAACAGAAGGGGCGGGACTTCAGCTGTCTATGTTGAAATTTCCAACACTTTTCAAAAACAGAAAACAGAAACCCCATGTTGAATCAGATGCATCCCGTATCCCTGCATCGTAATCTGCTCATGCATTTCTTTGCCTAATTCTCACTGGCTCTCCCATTAGTCCGAGTCTATATTTCGACCAGATTTTAAGACATTATGTAAACCATCCCTGAAATAAATTGCATTAAACACAATGGGAAGTGACCCACACTTATGGATGGTCAACATACAGGGTGGGGAAGCAAAACTTACAATATTTTGAGGCAGGGATTGAAAGACAATGTATGACCAATTAGTTTATTGAAAGTCATGAGAATTTATTTGCCACAAGAAAATTTACATAATACAAAATGTTTTTATTCTATGTGTCCTCCTTCTTTCTCAATAACTGCCTTCACACGCTTCCTGAAACTTGCGCAAGTGTTCCTCAAATATTCGGGTGACGACTTCTCCCATTCTTCTTTAATAGTATCTTTAAGAAAGTCGACATTGCTGTGTGATGTTCTATTGGTAGCATGTTCTAAAACGCCCCAAATAGCATAATCCAGAGGGTTTAGATCTGGGCTAGAAGGCGGCCATTAACATGATTCCCAAAAATTGCTAAAGTTGGATTTGCAGAAATCTTGTATTTTTCTAGCTGTGTGGGCTGGAGCACCATCCTGTGTCCATACATAATTTCCATCTGGGTAGTTTGCTTTAAGCCATGGCAATACCTGGTATCCCAGAGTCTTGTAGTAAGTATTAACATTGATTTTTTCATCAGTTTTGTAGAATTTTATAGGCATTTTCTTTCCATCGGAAGCCACAACACCAAAAGCCATAACTTGAGCAGGATGTTTTGTTCTGAATGTCCCCTTAACCTCAGCTTTCGATTTTGCGAAAAATCTGTCATTTCTGTGGTTCAGAACAGCATCGACAGTGAAGATCTTTTCATCTGAAAAGATCGTTACAATGGAGGACATTTTCTTGAACCATGTAAGAATTTTCTTGCACCTTTCCAATCTCTTTTCCTTCATAGCTGTTGTCAACAAGTGTTTTGGTGTTCTTGTGTAAGATTTTAACTTCAAATCCTATTTTACTGCATTTCTAACAGTCTTGTTGTCTACCTCAAGTTCAATTGCCGTTTTTCTCATGGATTTGGTTGGATCCTTTAGGATTTTGGATTTGAGAGCTTTAATAAAAGCTTTGGTACGTTTTTTGTTGCTTCCTCCACTTCCAGACTTTCTCATAATAGTTTTGCTCATAGTCATTCTCTTCTCTACATTATAAACAGTCTTTATGGACACTCCAACTATTTTTGAAATCTCCTTTGGTGTGACGAGTGCATTCAGCAAATCACACACTCTTTGACGTTTGCTTTCCTGATTACTCATATGGGCAAAAGTTTCTGAAAAGGTATGGATAATAGTGTTAGGTATGATTATGACATCAATATATGTTTGGTTTCAAAACAATTGACGTAGTGCCTACTGAGAAAAAACAACTAAATGTTCATTGTAAATTTTGCTTCCCCACCCTGTAAAAATCATGATGCTTCTCAGCCTACCAACCTTTTTCATTTGGTTCCTTTGAATCAAGTTTAACATTACCTTCATTTGAATTATATTTGACATAGCATCGATAAACTGGTCCATCACTAAACAAAATGTGATTTAAAACATCACATCATAATTTGTGTGTAGATTTTCATTGGCAGTGGCAGTTCATTGGTAGATGTGAAAACAACTCCCATGATCCCACACTACTTCATAATGATCACTTATTATTGTTTTAAATGAGAGACATGACCAGTTACATATTCTGCATTTAATAAATACTGTTACGCCCCGGCTAGGGGACCCTAGGGCATAGCATGAATAATCAGACACCTTTCCTCACACCCAAGTCACAGAGAGCCCCCAGGACATGGGTTGTGCACTTTAACAAACAAATGATTTATTTCCAAAATGATATAAAGACAGGTAATACAAACTCAACAAAACAGCAGCTTGGTCTTCGGGGTGGGCCAACGCCAAAATAACAAACATAACTCCACTAACTGAGGAGGCGAGGCTGACCTGCAAAAGAAAAGAAACCAAAATACAAAGTCTGACCTCCCTACTTACGTAAAACATGAAAAAACAAGGCAAAGAAATCGGCAGCCCACCCCTACTGCTGCATTCAGGAACAAGACAAAAGTGAAGACACACAGGGTTGGGAGTAGAGGAATGGTGACCTTGGACCGGCCCAGCTTCGTCATTTTTATGGTCGCTCCTCCGGCTAGCTGGTCCAATCCGTGCACGAGATCTGGCTACACACCTGCAAGACATCATCCACTCACGCTCAGACAAATGGACACACCCTCAGACACATAGACCTGCCAATGGGTCGTAACAATACCCAATAAGATGGAATTATTGGTTTCTTTCCTTTATTTTTTTTTGTTGTAGTGCCAGCTAATGTCTGTCCTGTACTTCTTACAGAAACCAACACAAATGGTGCCTATCAACAGCACAGTTCTTTCACTCCCTCTCTGTGTCTCAGTATCCTGATTGGTCCACAGGGAGTCCTAACCAAATAACTCGCAGGCCATTGCAGCTGCCATTGCGGACATTTTTAGTGGAATACACACAGATGTTGGGTGGGTTCCCTTCTGGCCAATGAGACCAAACAGCGATGTAAGACTTTACTCATCATTATTACCTGTGTCTGCTTTGGACACATTTATAAGCCAAGGCGTGCACTGCAGTAATGAGTTTGGGTTTATTGGTAGCATGTTGCCTGTAGAAATGATTGAAACTAAACCATTTCCAGTTTATTTCTTCCACCTGGCCCCCTGTTGATCCATTGTTTCCCCCTACCGTCACACACACATAACATACATAAATGACATTTTAATGATGAATACACAGATAATGGCTTTTGTGGAGGGTGTTTTTTGCTTTGATCCACACCCCATGCTTATTTGTGAATCACAGTTTTGACTTTGAGCTGTGATAGCTCACCACAAAATATCAAAAAAGATACTTTAAAGGTGTTTAAGTTCTCCTTCTGTCTGACAGAATAGCTGGATTTTGTTGTTGTCTGGAGGGACGGTTCCTGGTCATCATCTATTATGCTCTGTCTAGACGGATTTGGGGAGCTTTTTTTCCTTTTCCAGGAAAAAAAAATGTAGTCACATGGCCTGACATGCCACAATGTTGGGCATAGGCTTTGCTTTGACACATTTTATACACATTGCCCAGTGAATTGATTCAATTTTTATGCTTCTTATTCAAAGGGATGTTCTGAAAGAAAAATAAAAGGGTAAAGCCACAAACAATTTGCTGACACTATGCTCTCTACCTTTCTTTTTCTGTAATGTTAGCAAAAACCATTGCTTAAAAAGAGGTGCTGTTTGGGGCAGTTGAATTGGCTTCTTTGAGAGAGAAAAAAAAAAAAGCACCAGCATAGCCCTTTTGCCTAAAAGATTGATTAAAAAAGAATGTTGCCCCCTCTTGGCTAGCACAGCCTCCAATTAGCATCTAGTTAAGCTATTTGGAGTAACGTTACTGTGGAATTTGAAGGCAGTCCATAGGGAAAGTCTTTCTCGCTGAGGGAAGAAAGGAATCCTTATATCCTCCTTAATTAAAACATGATTTACGCTTAGTCCCAGCTATGAAGCAGCCTTTGATGGTTCTTTTGTCAATTAAAAGTAAGTCCTACAGAAGATTACATAGCACTCATTACAAGCAGGTTATTCTCAAGGACAGGCAAGTTCTTGCTTTCAAGTAAGAAGCTGCTGGGTGGGTTAGAACAAGGACATAAAGGGGATCTCACAAAATGAGTAAGATTTCATACTTCTGCCTTATATAACTCCTCTATCGAGGGCTGCTCTCTCAAGAGTTCTCTCACACCTCCTCATTTTCCTCCTCCTATCCCTCCCTCCCTGCCTCCCTGTTCCATGCACTCCTCCACACAAACAAAAAGGAGATGTCTTACTGCTGTCGTCACATGCACACCTCAGTGTTCTTCCTTCATATAACGGACACGACTGTTATCAGCTGAATCCCGGGCTGCACATCTGCCAAAGCCCTCATGCTCCATTTACTCCCTGCCATCAAAACACCAATACAGCACTTATGCACTTCAAAAAAAAAAATCTTGCCTGAAAGAGAAGGGCAGCATGAATATTTAACAAGGAAAATGCTTGTAGTCACTCCCAGGCAAAAAGAGGGTATGGCAGGTCTAAATGTCTTTACCTGATGGGACTGAGACAAAGAAGAAGCATCCAGCTACCCTCCAGTTACACCGTAGTTGTACTCGGGACATTCATTGGCCCTGACTGAATAAATAGTATGTCAGGGCACTGAGCAGGGTGCTGGAGGTAGTCCTCACTTTGAAATTCAACAACACAGACCCACAGAATGGTGTCTCCAAAGTTTATCTGGTGGTGAAGAACTTCATACATTTTCCTGCAATAAATCGTCTGTATCCGCTGTGCAGAGGCTGAAACCAACCTGTGTTTCCCTTCTGTGCCTTCTGTGTGCTGGCTTTAATTACTGTTCCAAAGTAGCTGTTGCCGCTCAGACAATGGAAAGCTACATGAGCTGCTCAATATTCGACTGCAGATTCAATATTGCTAATTCCCCTTTTGGCCCAGAGAAAACAGTAAGCCATGATTTAAGATGACAGCCCAACAGCAGAGTATATATTTGAATGAGACAGTAAGATATAAGACCCCTTCTCCTGATATTAGTCACCGTGCCCACTCACAATCTATTGTAATACAGCCTCGTTGCTTACTGAGATTTCTTGGTCACAACTGCCCCTCCCAACACAATCTGTGCATTGTAGTTAGAGTGAAATGGAAATCGACGGGATCAAATGAGATCAATTTTTAAATCCTCTGTTTGACAGAGGATGGAGGGGAAGTAGGTAGGCAGTGGAAGAGAGGAGAAGTGAGATAAGCTTCCCCTGTGTGGAGTCATATCTTTCATGGCTGGGAAAAATATAGAAAATTTGTGCACTTGGTAGGTAAAAAAAAACAACAAGCCTGGCAGTGGCACGATTGACAGTTTATTTAAGAGGCCATTAAGTTTACATACACTGCTTTGAAAAGACAAACACACGTTGCGGTTAAAGGCCCCTAGGCTCAACGTTTCCCAGCATTCACTTTGCAGAAAACATACAGATTTCAGCAAACCTTCATTTAAGAAAACATAGCCCATTTATTGGCAGATCATTCCAAGAATGGGAGCTTAGTGTTGCTACCTTTAGACTTCATGTTGCTCTGCTAATAGAACGCAGACGCATAAAACACATGACAGCTTGACCTTTTGAGTTTCATGGGGGTTTTTTTGTACAGCCACTTCTGTAATTCACTGCATATTTTTGTGCATGAAACACCAAATTTGAAGATTAAAACCACTAATAAAAATCAAGTTTAAGGACAGTCACCAGTTTTGAATTTTAGTCTGCACATCTGAACAACTACCATTTATCATAGTACTAGAACAAAATACATTTTACCATCATAGTATCATTGTTTCATTATTTAGAGCATTACATAACATTCTACACTACATTACACATATATACAGTACACACTGATCAGCCATAGCAACATGACCACTACCAGGCAAACTTATATTAACCTTCCTCTTATGTTAGGGCCTGCACTGACCCATTTTAAGTTTTAAATGCATAAATGAACCACAAAAAATTTGTTTATTGCATCAAGGCTTTTTGACTTTGTCAGGAACCTCTATTTTAACAAAATAATACAAACTTTTTTTTTTCACCAAATTATGAAATGCTCTGGTTGAAATTATGACCTTTGTGCTGTTAGGGTCGGTTTTGACCCAGTTATAAAAACAAGATTATAAAGCAATAATTAGAGCCAAAACTGAAATCCTAAGTGCACTGTCAGCCAGCACACTGACAGCCAGCTCCTCTCCCAATCATGTGAATTTTTGGGGATTCTCATTTTGCCTTGTTATCCAGTATACCTGCACAAAAACAAAACAAGCTACAGCAGGCCTGTCCAGACATGTGAGGTCCATTCAGTTTAGAGTTGGTGACTTGCAGAGAGCACATGGAGGGGTATACTGACAAAAAAAAGGCCCAGAGGCCCATACCAAAACTATTAAAACCAATATTTTCATGGATAAGGAAGCCTAACAAGATAACCAAGAGATGAGAAACAAACTGGATGATGGATAATAGTTTTTAGTGTATTTTACAGCTGATTTAAGACATGGGTCAAAACTGACCTGTTAACATAAGAGATGGTAACAGAAAGCTAACACAAGACAAAGGATAATATTGATTATCTCATTTCAATTGGACCTAACTGTGGATGGGATATATTAGGCAGAAAGTGAACATTTAGGCCTTGAAGTTCATATGTTGGAAACAGCAAAATAGGCAAGAACAAAGATCTGAGTAACTTTGACAGGGGAGAAATTCTGATGGATAAATCAATGGGTCAGAGCATCTCCAGATCTTGTCAGACATTCCCAGTGTAAAACAGTCTAAAGAACAAACCAAAGACCTTAAATAATCCAGCATCTATGGGAGCAAAACATTATTACCACCTGTCTAATATTGTGTAGGTTCCCTTTTTTTCCTCACAAAAACAGCTCTGACCTGAGACCTAGACTCCACCAGACCTCTGAAGGTGTGCTGTGGTATCTGGACCAGGACGTTAGCAGCAGATCCCTGAAGTCCTGGAAGTACAGAGGTGGATCTGATTCAATTCTCCAGAACCTCCCACAGATGCTCAATTATCCTTAGATTGGGATGTCCATTTTTGGTCGGTAATAACCACCGCAGACCAGGAACACCCAACAAGACCTGCAGTTGTGGAGGTTGTTCTGACCCAGTCATCACTGTTACAATATGGACCTGGTCAAAGTCACTCAGTTCCTTACATTTCTCATTTTGCTGCTTCCAACACATCAGCTTTGAGGATTAATGTTCATTTGCTGTCTAATGTATCCAACCCACTGAAAGGTGCCGGTGTGATGAAATAATCAACATTATTACCAATTCTCCTGTCAGTGGTCTGAATGTTATGGCTAATCAGTGTATATCTGCATGGTTGTAAACAGGATATGTGTAAGCGTCAAAACACAGTGATGTCCCGTCAGAGAGCGAACTTTAATTGATTGCCATTCCAACATTTATTTCAATATAGAGTAGCTCCTCATTTTGGATAATCCCCTATGGTTCAACTGAATTAAAAATGAATTTAAAAGTAAAAATGTGGGTCATTTAGCAACACTAATCTATCAAATTGTCTCTAAAATGTCCCGTCAGAGATTTCGAATACTG
Organism: Sphaeramia orbicularis; assembly: GCF_902148855.1. Classification (NCBI taxonomy): domain Eukaryota; kingdom Metazoa; phylum Chordata; class Actinopteri; order Kurtiformes; family Apogonidae; genus Sphaeramia; species Sphaeramia orbicularis. The sequence continues at coordinate 30,192,813 of NC_043968.1, read as the reverse complement.
TGTTTTTACCCTTAAGTAGAATATGTGCTACTTAACTAAGTAACAATAAATTACAAGAAACGTGCACAAATATGGGGGAAATACAAAATCAGAAAGCCCTGTCTAAAGTCAGAGGTCTGTATATAATAGTAGGACCTGATGTTAAACAGGTGAAAGTTATGCCATTAAATTTGATGTGCGAGGCCACTGTGGAGTGTGTTGTTTTACCATTTTATATATATCTGAGCAATCATATAATCACAGGAGCATCCCTATATAATATAGTTAAAATGTTAACTTTTGTAACTGCTTATATAAAAAAAGACAACGGATGCTTTGAAAAACACTTGAGATAACTGTTTTGCAGATGCTCATTTCCATGTTTCCTTGTTTTTCCTCTTGTAATTTGGGAATAATTACCTCTTTCAGCAAGGTTCTATGATCACTTCCATTCTTCTGTCTGTCAGTGGTGTTACGTCCCGGCCTAGGGGTTTACCGAGACATACATAATATGCTCTTTTTGTCCCCTCCCAGCTCCCAAGCACACACGACAGTCCAAAACTAAAGTTTAAAATGTTTATTCTTAAATAACTAAAGGAGGGCCGGGGGAGGGCTCAGCTAAAACAACAAACAAAGTCTTCTTCAAGGTTCAACACTAAATTTCCTAATCCAAAATAAATTAGAGAAATAAAATACAATAAACTAACCTGAACTCCCTAACCAAAAACAGGAGAAAAGGTGAAACAAAAGAGCCGTCCTCCCCTACCAGGAAAAAGGATTGATTTACAAAAATTCTGTTTACAACTATATACAATGTACGAATTAACACCAACGAACACACGACGACTGACGATCAACACACATGTAGGAATCAGAGTTGGAAGCTGGCAGGGAGCAAAGAAGAGAACTTGCTGCTGGATCCAGAGTCGTTTAAATATGGTGATCCATCTGGCTCCACCAATCCACTTCCTCCTGCAAGGGAAATGAAAAAGACACAAAAAAGCACAGCACCCCTACAGGGCTGAGGGAGAACACACACACTATACAGAAAACATATATACAGGGTGTCCCATAAGTCTCCATACATAGGAAAAATAAATGTTTCTTGACATAAACCATTTTTATTTATATAATATGCTCTATATGACTGCCATTTTGTCGGGAACACATTTCAATGCGTGTCCTCCACTGCTGAAGAACTATAAAGAAGAAATATAAAGAAAGACATGTTAGAACCATATATGTATGGAATGTATTATGTCTCCTATGTATGGAGAGTTATGGGACACCCTGTACATATAAACACAAATAGACAAATTATGACCCAGGGTCATAACAATGGGATTACACAACAAACAACTGCACCAATTTGTATGAAATTAGTAGAAGAGTAGGCCATGGAATGAATCCAGGGACTAAAAGATTTTTTTTTTCATGTTTTCTAAAATTCCATGATGGGTTTTTGATTGAAATGCAGAAGATGTGTGCTGTCAGAGTGTGATTTCAGTTTAAATGAATTTGTTTTATGGCAGCTGTAGTGGAATGTATCCAAACCTTGCATTTTAGAATATGATAAAATGCCTATAATGTTTTCGATGCTGAGTTCTTACGTCGCTGCACTGCTGGTTGAGTGTCGCCTTGGTGCTAGGACTGTCCCGTAGTTGACGTTGGCCTCTGACATCTATGTTTGTCTGGGAATTGCATCATAAACTACCTGATTCCTCATCTGCTCATGTTTGAAGTACTTTTTCAAGGTTCCCCGTTTTTGTTGTGTGGGATCCAGCTGGGTTGGATAGAGGACAGGGCACTGAGTCAGCACAGCAAGGCGGCCGCAGCAGGGAGCTGATTTAAACCACCGCCGAACTGGGGCTCAACTTTCATTAGCCGTTGTCATTATTCCCCGGCCGCTGTCTGACAGATGGCATTGTGGGATATCGGATTTTATGGCAGGTCATCTTTCATATCCAATTTCTTTTTCCATTTGATGAGAAGTTCTCGCTCCAGTCAAATTCATTTTGCAGTTTGAATATTGATCGGACTCAGTGCTCTCTCTCTCCTACGCCCTCTCTCTTTCTCTCTCTCAGTCTCCCTCTAGCTCTCTCTCCCACTCTCTCTTTCTTTACCGACATCTACTGCAGGTCTCTTAAGACTTAATGGTCTCTTGCTTTTGGCGCTTGGTGAAGAACTTGGACGCTCGTCTCTCTGATGCACAGCAGAACACCACAGAGAAAACATGAATAAATATGAGCTGAATTTGAAAGTCAATTAATAACCCTACATTTATCAATTCTCAATTTTCAAGTTTGCATTAATACAATCAGTCCCTATAATTACTGTAGGCCTAATTACCAGAGTACATTTAAATATGATTGAATCAGTAATGCAATACAAACAAGTCTAATAGCATATGGAAGCACAGTGGGGTTATAACGCCGGTCTGCCTCATCTATTATATCAGTAAATCCTTTGAGGGCTGTTGAAATTAGCTTTAGCCTCACCCTGAAATAAATTGATGGCTTTTGAGAGGTATCGTCAGTCTCCCAACCACTCTGCAAGGACATTAGGGGTCAAGATGTGACTCTGGTATGGCAGCAGCCAGCTTTATTCCTTGTCAGTTTTTTTTTTTTTTTTCATTTCAGAGCCAGGATACAGATGGGGGATCAGTAGATATATTTTGCCTGTGCAGACTGTGACCTGACAGAACCCTATTCCACCTGTTTGCTCTGACAGAACCGCTGCCGGAAAATGGCCGCTGTAATGACCCATTAAAAATTCAGTGTTTGGTGTAATGAGATGATCGTGCCCTGCCAGTGGTGTCTTGGATCTGAGGAACATTGCATAGAAGGGGAGGAGGCACAGCAGCACAATATTACTTTCTGACCGATAAAAGGCTTAGAGGAGAATGTAGATATAAGCAGATCTGGTAAATGAATAAGTCTTTATCATGTAAATACGACTTGTTTCAGTGGGACTGGGGCCTTTGGACACAAGTAGCTTTACAGTATGTCATATTAGTGTAAGTAATGGCTCATTTCTGAGTAACACGATTTACTAAAACAACCCATAAAATGACTTTTTCAGTTAGACGCAAAATGAAACAATCCAAGCTGAAACTCACAAAGCATGAAAGAACAGATTTGTCTTGGCGAAATATTGCAAATCGAGAGGTGATCAAGCATGAGATAATGAAAATCTCAATCTGGACCTATTCATTTCCAAAACCCTTTTCTGCTCTCTGGGGCTGCGAGGCAAGCTGTCAGCACGGTGACACACAAGTGTTCTGAATGCAAAAAACTTTACCGCTTGTTTGTTTTTCTGCTCCATCAACTTGGTTTCCATAGAGGTATGTCAAACACAAAGAGAGTGACACAAAATGAGCACTGCTGCTCCTCCTTGTGTTTCCAAAGCTGATATGCAACCCAGTCAGCTCCCTTTGATCACAAGTGCATCAGCTGGCTTCAACATAATTTTCTATTGGCCTCCCATGGGAATATATAGGATCTCTAAGGAGCAGCAGGGTTATCCACTCATGGACTCTGGGCAGGACTGACAGGAGTCAGCCATAAAGAGCCCCCTCTCCAACCTAACAGTGCATGAAACACAGAAGCCTCTTTGGTCCACTGGTCCTCCCCTGGGCTGGAGTGAATGGCGAACATCACAAACAGTGGGATATATGTATGTGTGTGCGTGCTGTGGGTGGGTCTGAGGAGCAGAGCGGTAATATCTCCTGCACAGCATCTGTCCGGTTGCCAGGAGACCCTCATCCCCTTCCTGAGCTGTGGAGCGAGACATCACAAAGTATGAAACAATGTGGAACCAAGCTGCAATTGGCTGGCAAATGACCCCCAGTGTTGTATCACAGGCGTGACACCAGAACCGACTGCCAAATCCTGTCATCATGGGAACAAGGTCTCAGAGCTTCACAAGGAGGACAGGCAAAAACAGGCATGTGCTTTTCTCTGAGCTGCAGCTGCATGCATCTTCGGTTCCTTACTGCTGGGTTTTTCTATGGTTTTGAGCTGTTGCTGGTGCCATATCTCCTATCCTATCAGCATTTAAGGGTGTGTGTGTGTGTGTGTGTGTGTGTGTGTGTACATGTGTGTGAAGTCAGTCCACCCCTCTTTTGTTCCTGCAAGCGACTTTGATTTAGCACCTTCAAAAAAAACAGGCAAAATAAATAGATTAGAGTGGAATTTGCCTCAGACATGCTGTTTTTCTGTCCCTGTGTTCACACCCATTCTCATTTTTTTTTTATATTTAAATGACTACTTGCAACCAGATGAAGGTAAGATTTAAACTGCTACTATTACTTAAGGCGTTTTCACACAGTGTACTCAAGTCCGTATCCGAGTATGCTGGACCCCCAAGTCAGTAATTTTATCCATGTGAATCCAACCATTCTGTGCTTGAGTACCGTACCTGAGTCCAGTTGAGAAGGACTCCAGTACAGTACATTGCCGTGTGGATGCAATCTGTGCCCGAGTCCAGAAGTGACCTAATCACCACTCTGACAACGGAAGTGGGTTAATCACCACCAGACCATAGACGACACTCCTGCTGTCTCCTGAAAAAGCCTCGGATCTGCACGCCACAGGCTCGCCTTATCGACCAAACCACTGGGTGATATATCAGGGACAACGAAGGTCACTTTGTTTCTCTTTGCCTCAAACAGGCTAACATAGGTAAGGGTTTATCTTCTTCTGACTTCCACATTTGTTGGATAGCGACAGAATTCCTTCCACACCGCCACCTACTGTTTGGGCCCTGTAACACCCATTTGTACTCAGGCACAGGCCACAGTACGCACGTGTAAACGCCACATCTGCAGGAAAGGTGTGAATGTATCCAAGTACGGTACGGACTCAAGTGCACTGTGTGAAAACGCCATAAAATACTAGTGAGAGAAAAAACTGAGCTGTTGTTGACTTTAATGGGCGCATAATCATGTTTGAATTTAGCTTTCCTTTACATTGGCAGTGTAATTGGCTTTACTGGTATTAACATTACATACTCTTGTGCAGTCACTAAAGATACACCGCTGCTTAATTGCTGCCAAGAAGTCACATAGTCCATCTCACATCTGAAAGGTCACGGGTTTAATCACTGAAACCTGTGTGTCCTTTTCAGCATGTCCTCCAGCCATGTATTAGTGTGGTAGATTAGAACAGACGGTGTATATTCACCCACCTATAAAACCCTTAGTGTAGACATTTCAGCACAACAAAGTCAAAGCAAGCAAAGGGACATGGACAAACAAGTAAGAAATAAATGAGCAGTTAAGCTAAATGCATGGACAAGTCAAGCTCAAAAATATGGGTGAGCATCAGTCCTGTTTTTTTTTTTTTTTTTTTTTTTTTTTTTGGTTTTTTTTATGGCAGATTGCCTGTGCCAGCCATCTGTTTCTTTGATGCCCATAGTACAGTATCCTACTGAATGCCTGTTTCTTTAGCCTTGGGCTGAATGCTGTCTCAAGGTAGAAGGCTCATGCAGGGTGTAAATTATCCCTGCAACCATGATGAGGACACCACTATAAAGCTGCACTCTCTCCAGCATATGGAGGGATAGCATAAAGCATTATGGCATAGTGTGGAGAATAGTCAGCATGTTTGTCTGTCCGTCAGTTAGTTTCCAGAACATACCTGGAAAACTATTCAATATTTTTCACCAAACCTCGTACAATTTAAGTTATGTGTTGAGTGGGGACTTTTGCTGCTGAGCCACAAGATGATAGACTAATCATTTTGTTTGTGGAGTATACCTGGAAAACCATTCAGCATTTTTCCACAAAACTTGTCACAGTTTCTATCAGTTTCTAGATATCCTGGAATGATGCATTTTACTGATCTGTGTATTGTCTCTCTGTTGGACTTGTATGTACGAGTTTTTAAAATAATATCAGACCACCTGTAGGAATTGAGTATGACAGTCCCTTAGTCTAAGGTTAAATAATATCAATTCAACATTGACAAATGGTGCCAGGCACAACAAACCCCACCCCTCGCACATATTGTAGCTTTTTTTTTTTTTTTCATCAATCCAGCCGAGGTCATCATGTCTATGCATGTGCTGATGTCAGCATATCAATTGTCTCTCTATATGTGCCAAGTTTGAAGTAAATTGAAACAAAATGTATGTTTTTTGTAGACACTTCCAATTTCACCCAGTATAAGTAAATGGGGGGGGGGGGGGGTGTAAAAAAAAGTCATTAAAAATTTGAACTTTGACCTACTTTTCCCAAAATGTAATGACATCTATTCTGGCTCACTGGCAATCTAATAAACCCAACTTGGTATGAATTCAACCAATGGTTTTGCTGCTACACACATTTGAAATTTTGCCCATTATAGGTAAATGGGGAAAAAAAAGGATCTTAAAAATTCATAATTTGAACTTTGACTTACTTTTCCCAAAATGTAATCAGATCTATTCTGGGTCACTGGTAATCTATAAACCCAACTTGGTATGAATTAAACCAATAGTTTTTGTTGCGAGAGTGTTAACAATCAAAGAAACAAACAAAAAACAAACAGAACCAAAAATAATACCCCTTGCCTCCCCTTCAGGGGGTGGAGTAACAAAACACAAAACAGCCAAAAAAAAAAACATAGGTTCCCACCTGGAATTAACCAAGTCAATAGATAGGAACCTTATCCTGCATAATTACTACAATTGTTAGGAATTATTACAATGATTAATATGTGTCAGCTCCAACAAGTTAACCCTAACTGATGCAGTAACTTCTCTTTCTTAAATTCTTAAATTTCTTAAACAGCCACCAGTTTGTTAGAGAACGTAAAGATTGGACAATGTCAGGATTCATGAGGGTCAAATTGTGAAAAGTGGTTCAGGGAACATGAGATATCGTTTTCACACATGGAATGGCCTCCACAGAGTGCAGACCTGACAATCTTTGGAATGTGCAGGAGAAGATTTTCCCTTTTTTCCCATCATCAATACAAGATCATGGCAGAAAATTATGTAACTATGGATGGAGAGAAATGTGACATCTATCATTGTGACTTGGCTAAAACATATGACTTTGTCTTGGCCAAGAATAAAACAAAACAAAATATTACAAGTGTGAACTTTACAAATTTTGCAATAGGTGAGAAAAATGGAAACACTATCATTATGTGTATGTAACAGTTAAAACCATCCAAAGAAAAAAGGAGGAAGTCATTTTGGTGTTACATAAAGCGGGCTACAGTGAGAAGGTCACTGAAAAGAGAAATTTACCACCTCTAAAAGATGATGTTGTATGGTTCCACCAAGATCTGCAAAGACAGAGGCAGAAATTGCAGCATTGTTTGCATGTAGTTCTGTAACACCGGTCTACAAGGAAAATGCTTCCAGAACAAAAGTAATGAAATTTTACCACATGAGAGTCACTGATAAAGAAAAATCAAGGAAAAAATGCTGGTTGGCTGAACTTTCCAACATACAGCCTTGGGTCAAAATGTGAAATTCAAGAATTAACGAGAGAATGGGTTTGACTCAAAAGGAATATTTGTCTCAGAGCTACAAGATCTACTTCAAAACACTGTCTGCACATTAGAATACATTCACTTTACAGGTTCTATTTAGTGGAAGATTTATAAAACTATTACATAAATGTACATAAATCAATATATATGTGTAATAACACTTAATCATATACCTTGAAAACATCAGCAAACCGGCACTTTTGTCATTTATTTTCCAATTAATCTTATTAAAATACATAACATGTAGCACATTTAATCTCTGAAGCAAATCATTTCTAAAAAATTGTAGACCAGTGTAATTATACCTAAATGTGTATATCACTGTTTTTCAACCTTGGGGTCAGGACCCCACGTGGGGTCCCCTGGAATGCAAATGGGGTCGCCTGAAATTTTCAGTAATTGATAATTAAAAAAAAACAAAACAAAACAAAGTACTAATAAAAAATATATGGCAAGTTGAGAGAGACATGACAAGCTGTGAAGCTGAAACTGAAGCACTGTGGTACTGTTTATCTGTCAAATGTTCATTGTGGTCGGTTTCAGATGCTGCAGCTCTTTCATAATTCATAGTTTGAGTTCTTGTTTGTTCAGTATTAATTGTCAGCCTTGTAAATCCAAGCTGGACTGACTGTACATATCCTGACCAAGGAAAATAAAATTCTCACTTTGTGCAGTAATCTACACCTGGCTTTTCTGCCTCCGTCCACAATAACATACATAATATAGAGTAAATGTCGTCTAAAATGAATGTTTATTTGTAACATAGTATAGTTAACTATTACATGATCAAAAACAAATTAATTTTAGCAACAAAAAAAAAAAGTCTCAGTTTTTAATGTCTGGGGTCGCCACAGATTTGTGATGTTAAAATGGGGTCACAAGACAAAAAAGGTTAGGAACCACTGGTGTATATATTGTATGCTTTCCATTCTGTACCATATATAACACCCAGTGTCTTTCAGTATTTAGTTCAAGGATAAAATAAAGCATTGCTGATTATTCACAGCATTTTTGACTCTAGTTGACCTCCTCTGCCATTAGTGCTCTAAGTCAATAAAACTAAGCCGACATCAGTAACAAGTACCTCTTTCTGATGTTGTAGGGGCAGGGGGATGTGTCGTCCTCTGATGGCTCTCGGTAAATGCTTTGGTTTTTAGGGAGGCTTTCAAAGAATCAAGAAGAGTGGATTTGGAGCTGTCACAAGGGCACTAGTAAAAGCGTATTAGCAGAACCAAAGTGAGAATTTTCAGGTTATAATGACTGTGCTGTGAAGTCACAACAATACGATAGGATGCTGGTAAAGACTTGAACCTGAACTAACACTACATCACATTCCTCAACTGCTAACTTGATTATGAGCAACTCTATGACTATTTAATTCCCTCTCTAGGAAATAATCAGGATTGATGTAAAATTTAGAGTCCTATTGGATTTTTATTTTTTATCAAAAATAGGCTGCTTAGTTGACATAAACTGCAGGTCTTTGTCATTTTTGTTGTTTTTACTGGTACAATTTGGTGTTTGTCAATTTTTATTAAATTAAATGTCAGAATGCCTGAAGTTGTTTATTAAATTCTCCAAAAGAAGAGGTTGATTTAAATATAAAAGTTAATACGAACACTCTTATTTTGATTTTCTTTGCATCAATTCTATTTCAACCATTTCCATTTAAAGTGCCTACAACAAAGTAAATACACTGCAGCGCTGCTTTGAAAAATACATAATTATTGTTTACTTGAAAACCAACAATTTTCATCCAACTAAGCAATTTTTTTCTCATTGAAGAGTTTTATTATTTATTACACAGACTGGACCATCAACCCATCAGTTATCTATCACAAACAACAAAAGACGACTAGAACATTAAGAGCGGAAGAATATGTTTCTCTGCAAAATATTAATTTTAAGATCAAAATTGAACTGTGAGATCACTCCATAAAGTTAACACAGACTTGCTTTAAAATTCTCCAGTACAGGTTCCAATTATTGTTTGTTTCAATCACATCCCTTCATGCTCAGCCTCTTAAATTTTTCTGCTGTGAGGAATTCAGACGAGGCTGTTCTTGAACTGCGGCTCGGCCATAAATAAAGACTCCATCCTTTTGAGCTGCGAGTGAGTCTGTGAATTGCAGAGAGGCCTGTCCATTAAATGTGTGGGAAGATCAGCTGGCATTTGCATAGAAGAATATTAATAGGGGCCATGGTTAACTTCACAGGATTTTGTTCATTTGAAAATTGGCTCATCCACTGAGGTGCTTTTGAAAATGACTGCCAAGCCTCCAATAATTAGGCAGTGGTAAATATTTCATGATGGAGCGATTTTAACTGTCTTAAAATCTTTGTCATTGTCCTTACTCCAGAATAATGATGTTTTGTGGGTAATAAGTAATGATGTCTAACGCTGCAACAGGGACATTTTTCCTTTTCAACATCAACTTAAACACAGACAGGACTGTTTTTCTTTTTATCAAGGAAGATATCGTAGCCTGGGATTTGCTTGGGATGCCAATTGATGTCTAGCTCCAGTACTGGCTGTCATATGAAGCATAAACAACAGATGTGTGAAATAAATTGAGCATGTGATGCATGTAAGCGTGGGCATAAAACTGCCCATCTTGCCATATTTGTGTTAACATCTCCAACAGAGGCACCAACCCAAGTTCTTTTGGATATGTGCACCACCTGACAGCTTGACAAGGCTCTGGGCCAGTAACCAAAGTTGATTTAGAGTTTGATTCACTTTGTGTGCTATTTTTCTAATTTAATGTCAGCCTCTGAGTAAATTTGCCAATGTTCATACTTCCTCCTTTTATGATCACCTTTGCTGATAGCAGCAGGAAGAAGAGCAGCAAACGCTTTACTCCCTGTCCCATTCCAATGAGTGATCTTAGATTGATCTAAATGAACATGTACTTTGACAGCTCAACCTATAGCGGTAGATATGCTAATGCTGAAATATAGTTATAACACACAACTTGTCCCTATGGACTGTTTAGATATTCACAGCATAATGCAAATGAAGGAGGCTGCCTGTGTGGAGCACCCATCCAATTACTGTCTGGGATGCTAAAGGCTACCACATGATGGACAGCTGAGGAGTCTGGCAGCAAAGGATCTGAGGCTTGGAGAGGGATCTACTGTGGAGAGTCAGGGAAATTGATTTCGATGCTGTAGCAGAAAGAGTCAGGTGTAGTGGAAGCATGTTGAATTATCTTCAAACAGGAAAAGTCACTGGTGATGAACAAATCAGTGGCACACCCGCCTCTGGGTGTGCTCACCATGTGTGGTAGGAATCACAGAGGAGGTTTGATATTTTTGCTTTGGGAAATAACATAGACAAGTATTCCCGCTTTGCTCCTGTTCTTTTTTTGGGGGAAAAAAACCCACTCCACTAAGGGCCCTCTTTTCCAGGACATTTTCAAAGAGGAGACAGTTGGTGGCTGCTGGCACCGCCATGCTGTGTTGGCCATTCCAAAATATGGCGGAAATATTCATTGAGAGCCTGTTGCGAGTTTCCAACAAAACCCACTCTCAACATCAAACAGTTTTCTTGGAAAGGCATCACAGAAATTCAGGCAATCGCACTGGATAATTTTAGATGCTAAAAATACGAATTAGATAGAGGAAGGTCCCTAAATGTTCTGCATGGAGACAAAATAATAAGGACACACAATGTCACTGATGCAAAGACACCACAAGCGCTGCCTGTGTCCCTGAATTGTAGCACAGTTTCAGATTCTCACTGAAAATCCTTCTTGTGTCAAATATTGTAGGAATTTAGAGGTTGAGATATGACAAAAGAACAATGTGAAAAAAATACATTGATGTGCAACTTAGTAGATGGAATACTTACACACAAAACTTCAATACTACGCATTCAAAACGCAGCATACAGTGCTTTTTTTTTTTTCTGAACAATGAATTTTCTGAGCTTTCAAACTACAAAAGGCATCAACTAAATAACCACAGATGTCATGTCACAGTATCAGAGATAGTTTTATGCCATTATTTGTTTGGTTGTCTTGTTTTGTGTGGGGAAAAAATGCACAAAAATGAAAGTAATGTTCTGAAGGACAGTGCATGGTGTAGCTTCACCAAGTGGATAAAGGCCTTCAGATATTTAATACATTTAAAGACAATCACCTGTGATACATCATAGTATCTGTGTAATTAAAGAAGAAAAAAATCATTTGGTAGGCTATACATTTACTGTATTGTGGTGCCAGTTTTGCAGAATTTGTCAATTGTGAAGTAAACAATGTACAAAAAAGAGTACATTATTAGTTTGACTGCAGCTTTTTCATTCACATGTTGTAACTGTCAGTTTATCAATAACATCACAACAGAAAGTGACATGATGAATTTCCTATGATATCAGTCTTTTGTTTCATCACACGCTACTACTTTCACATAAATATGATGATCGTGTTTCTTTATTTTCCTGTATAAATTGCAGTGTAGGATTAGTATCATTGTTTTTAGATGAGCCCGCATTATTTATGCCTTGGGGTTAACGACTACACCGATACCTTTTGCTGTTTTTAATGATGTTCAGTAATATACAAAATGAAGGTGGAAAAAATACCAGTATTTCCAAGTGTATACCTCTCCTCTGTAGCTGTCTCCTCTCAGTCCAAATCAGAAGTGTAAATATAAATATATTTGGGCGTTACTATGAAACTGGTCCCTAAAAGCAGGACAGAGGGGATAAAAATTCCAACCAGATGTAGACTAATGTTATGAAGCAAGTTTGGAAGCACTTTGGGTCTGTTTTAAAGATAAATATTTACTGAGATAAAGAGAAACTATTTTTCAAGATAAAATACATTTTTCTTTTACACGCGCATACAAAAATCTGCATGTAACACAGTACAAAGGACACAAAAATTACTGTTTTTTTTTAAACATCTTTTTATTCTCTCACAGGTACATTTTCGGAATCAAACTAATTATGCAAGGCAGAGTGTTTCAAAAAAATGACCACTTTTGCAAAATCACTCACGATTTATTTGTGTTTAAATGGGTAAGTTCTGCATGTAATGCAGATGGGGATGGGAATTGATAAGAATTTAACAATTCCGATTCCATTATCGATTTTGCTTATCAATCTGATTCCTCGATTCTCATTGGGTGAGGGAATAAAACAGTACAAATGGGTGTGTTTGCATTAACTGTCTTTTATAATTCCATCTCTGCACAGAAAATATAACATATACAGTATGTACCAGTAATAATAACAGATGATGCCATGGGGACGGCGTACAGTGAAAGTGAAACTAAAGACGCTTTACTAAGTCCTCTCTTGCCGCATTTCCACTACATGGAACCAGTTCGACTCTGCCTGTCTCCTGTTGTTATGCTCCTCATTTCCTTTCCCTTACCTTCAGAAACTTGTATTTGTATCTGTATTTGAGGGGGTACAACGTTTGTTGCCCGCACTGGAACCGGAACTGGGCCTGGATGACGGCCTGGTGTTCACTCTGCAGCTAGATTCACAAGTGCCGCTGTGTAGCGTATCAGATGAATCACATGCTGTGGACAAATGTTTGAACATATTGGAGGGATTCCACTCTTTTGAAGACATGGAAGCTTTGTAAGTGTTACAAGTGGACCCGGTGTCGTCTTTTTGGACCGTTTCTGCCTCAACGCCATGTTGGCTACGTTCTGACCAAAACAATGCAGTGTACCCGTGACATCATCGCGCCTGTGCAACGAAGGTGGAATCGATAAGCAGAATCATTAAACAGGCAGGCAAACAATTCCAAGGAATCGAGCTACTGGGATCTGATTCTCAAAAAGAACCGGTCCTCAATTCCCATCCCTAAATGCAGATGGACACGATGGATTACACACGAAACCTGGAATGAGACTGAGATTCATGAAAAACCAACGTCTGGATTAGAAAAACCACTAGGATCAACAAATTTAACACAGTGTCTTTATTTATAGCAGTATATAAGACCATTTACAGCCATGTTTTCAGATCAAATGCACTGACACCTAGGTAGCTTTTCATGTCCCAATTTGGGTCTTATTCTTAGCCTAATATTTTATTAAAAAATTCATTAATTTTGGGATGGCTCAGAGCAAGAGTATAATTTTTTTGCATTTATTTGAGGTCATCATTAGGTACATCCTGGGGGAAATATGTCTAAATTTCTCTTTTATTATTGGGTCTAAAAAGCTGGTAAAGTGGCAGGTACCAAAATAAACCCAGTTTCATAGTAAAACTCATATGACCTGATGCCATTTCATGCTGTTATGGAAAAAAAAAACCCTTTTCTAATTGTCCAGAGCAGCAATTACTTCTGTCATGTATTCAGCCTCTCTACCTGTCTGAAAACACTTATGATTAGCCAAAATCTGTATCACAGAGTAGATTTTCTACAACCCAAAAACACAGGGAAGGAGAAGTTGCTGCTGTCTAATGTACTGTCAGACAATTACAATACTGAAAGGAACTAATGGACTTTTTACTAAGTGACACTGAAGCGCTACAACTTTAAATGTTCATGTCCCAGTGTCTTTACAACGAAGTACAGTTTGAAAAAGAAAAGCGTCAGGATTAGACTCCCTCCTCATACTAATACAAGGTACAGACCCAAAGTTTTTATTGGAGCTACTTCTTGACCTGAAGACATAGTGCCTAAATAAAAACTGTTGATGCTGAGGTCTGCGGATTATCTTGAGGAACCGGGACATTGTTTTTGGTAATTGGTGTGTTTTGTTTTTTTCTTTTTCCAGTTACATTGAAGGGCTGCATAATCAGCAGCTAATTTGCATTTTTACTCCTTTTCTGTTTCAGGAGCTGAAGAAATGAAGCTAGTTTGATATAAACTGCACCGTGTTGAAAACAGTCCACCCCTTTTCAAATGTCGTAGGTAATTTTAATGCGAACAGGTATTAAATTAAAATTACAAGCCTCAGTTTTATAGCCTGGTAATCAAAACTCAGGAACTGTGTCAAAGTAAAGATTGTTTTTGCATGAGTGAATTTGTTGATGCATGTTTTGTTTTTAGTTGCGGTGTGTGTTTGTGAATGTGAGCATGTATTTCCATAAAAGACAGTGAACACATTACACTGCACGACATGTTATTCCTTTTAGGATAAACTACTTTTTATTCCTGTACTTTCACTTTTGCATCATTCATTCCAGCACTTCAGTCAAATGCAACCACTGGTGTTTTAAATACACAATAAGCTCGCACTCCTTTGTGGTGTTATGTCAGAATAATCACAAGTGAAGCTGTTTACATCATTCTTACTTAGAATGTCAAATGTGTTTCGACACTTAATAATGTACTTGCCATATATTTGCACTGAAAGTGGATCATATTGCAGATACATTTACCCATGTTATCCTATTTAATACACCTCTGTTTATGAACGGTGTGACTGTATATATTTATTCTCCAATCACATTCATGTAGCTGCCAGTTGCCGTGCTCCCTGTTGTAGTGTGTGATATGAATATGAAATAACATTGAATACATGCTCTGCAGATCTGGGAGGCATCCAATATTGTGTGTCCATTTTCCCCTGTTACTTACCTTTGCTCTAGAGACATGTTTATCATAGTCATCTATTGTGAAAAGACTGAAAGTGGGCTTTGAAGGCATTCTGTTTCACTGCATTCCCAAGGCTACAGTGTGCACGCAATCATATAAACGACATGACCGCACCATGCACCCAGACTATTTATTTCACTACTGACAATAATAATTCTATTTTGAACAGTTCTGCACTTTCTCGTGAATGTACTCTAATGTAGGTGAAGCAGAAACTGTTGAGCTACACAACAGTGCCACCTTTCTAAACAAGCATTTCAGATTCTAAGCATTTTGGTGCTCATTTAGATTCAGTCTACATAAATTATAAGGCAGTACTTGTAAAGCTACCATGAAACAGCTACAGCATTTTAATGAAACAACCCCATTTTGGAAATGCTTTGGTCTACTTGTTCAAATTGGTGTGTAGAGCAGAAGTAGCTTTAACTGAAGGGCTGCAGGTATTGATTACCAATACTTCCATTGATGAAATAAGTATTTTTGCTTTCCTGAAGGGTAATAGAAAAAATAAAAAAAAAAGAGGAAATGAGACAAGTTTCTTAACATGTACAACTGATCTGTGTCCTTCGTGTATTTTTATTGGTTAAATTAAAATTAAGACAATTTTATCTGTCAGATTGAAACTTATTTGATGCATTTAAGTGCCCTGTTACCTTAGCATTACAGAGATGCAAAAATAATTCATTAAAAAACAATTTCTGCACATGCATACATTTTGAATTTAATGCATTTTTATTATTATTAATTCTGTCTTCTTTTTTTCCCTCCTTATTTCTTTACTGAGCAATTTCCTTGAAAACCAATGACCATTGATAGTGGTCTCTGTAAGGGGCACCTCTGTACAACCACAACATTATCAATTTCTATCAATACCTTTTATTCATTTATTATTATTATTATTATTATTATTATTATTATTATTATTATTATTATTATTATTATTATATTTAATTGGTTATTTAGTTATTTATTTTTGTTCATTATTATTTATGTTATAATCATCACTATTATTATCACTGTTGTGAATAATAATTATTTATTTATTTTTAATTGTCATTTGTTGTTGTTAGCTATTTCTTTTTTCTTTTCTTTCATTTTTTCTATCACCCACACACACACACACACGCACGCACACACACACACACACACACACACACACACCCCAATGTATAATGATGAATATGTAATTAGTATCTGTTTTTGTTTTGTCTGATTTGTTGTCATGTGTTTCACATGTTTTGTTATGTACTGCACCACTTAATAAAAATAAATAGACAGACAGATAGATAGATAGATAGATAGATAGATAGATAGATAGATAGATAGATAGATAGATAGATAGATAGATAGATAGATAGATAGATAGATAGATAGATAGATAGATTCAAAGCATTTAATAATCACAGAAGAAAAAGAAGTAAGAGAGTAACTTACTTTTTTAAGGCCAACATGTGTTGCATGTTGTTCACTATCCTACACTTTTCTGAATGTCTTCATAATTTAACAGATGCAGATGATCAGTACAATTCAAAGACTCAAACCTGGACCTTAATTCCTTACTCAACATCCACAAACTTATGTTTTATATTATGAATTTTCATCGATAGTTTTTATTTAACTTGTTACTCCCCTGTATTTTCATGTACTACAACAGAAAAGGGAGTCAGTATGAGAGTTAGTTCAGTCGTTGTCATATATCGAGGTGCACCGGATGCAAACAATCTCCCAAAACGGCTCAGGGCAAAATGTGAAATGAAAAGGCACGGGTGACAGTTTGATGCTGTATCTCAACATGAGTTTGAAAGGTTACGCAACAGTCATTCATTTGGGATGCTAGATCCATTATATGCATGAATCATCATCATTGTGCATTTCTGTCACATTCTCCTCTCAGCCTGAAATATGCATTATGTTTTCAATTATTTTTGTTCTTTCTGCCTAATGTGAAAGTGCTCGAAGTTAGCAAAAGTGAGTCCACAATAAAGTGAACTAACAACATTTATAATATGGATCATTTCCACATAACACCAGATCTCATCATTGCATACTGTGAATCAAAAGTCTACAGAAAAGCGGTATTCACAGGTTGGAGATATAAATCTTTATGTGATGATATCTTAAGGTTGCTAAGGCATTGTTTACACCATAACAACACAATTTTTAAATGTATTTTTCATTCTGTTGCTTTCTTCAGTGTATGACTGTCTTAAATGTTGTTTTATCCTTATATTTAGATGTGGAGCACTTCAAAAAAGGCCATAGAAAGCAATAAAACAAGAAGTCGTATGCTAGTTTCACATTTTACTGTGCATTGCGTGAAAGCTGTAGGGACAGAGTGCACATTAAGCAAGAATGTACAAGAGCTGTAGGAAAAGAGAGCAGCAGGAAAAGCATCTACATACTGTGTAACCCATGCACTAGATTTCATTCTCTCCCTGCATAAAAAAGTTGTTCATACACACACTCAAGAGATCCATCCCTGTGGGTGGACAGAACCACTTCTCTTGCCACGCTACCTTGCATAATGCCTCTCTGCACTGCGTAGGGTACAGTCAGTGCATGAGCGGTCACAAACTCACTGCAATAACAGGGCTTCTTTCACAGCGAACAGAGCAAACCCACAGCTCGCTCTCCCAATCGCCAATGCTTGGTTTCAGAATATTTGTTGACTTTTTTGGCCTAAGACCCAAAAGCCAGCAACAGCAGGCGAGGACCCCTGCAGCTACCGCTATAGATCTGCATCCAGGTCTGAAAAAGTTTCCAGACGAGCAGGCCAGAGTGAATGAAAGATATCTCTCGAGGTCAGAGCTCAAAATGCTTGGCACAAACTGGTTCTCTGTGCCATCAGGGAGTTGACCTATAAGTCCTGACTGTGTGAATGCTTTCAGCCACTAGTATGTGTGCAAACCTCTAAATGTAATAATATCCACAATATTTAGTCTTAGAAAATAAAACACATGATATTAAGTAAAACTTTCAAAAACCATTTTTAAATAGAATTAGTATTTTGTTGTGCAGACAATTGGCTTCCTATATGAATTATTTCTACGCATAGACTTGATCTTAAATCATAAATATGTGGGCATTGTGAGTGTTATGGACAGAAATACATTATGTACTGTACCAGGAAACATCCACTCCACCCCCTTTCAGGGATTGGATGTATATTTTGTTAATTCACCATGTATATATAGAAGAGAAGGAATGAATTAGCATGCATTTGTTAGGAGTCAGGGATGCTACACACTGACATTTCTAATAATAATAGTAATAATAATAATAACTCTATTTATATAGCACCTTTGAAAACAAAGTTTACAAAGTGCTGTGGCAGACAAAGCAGAAGGGCACAACAGCAGGATACAAGATGCAAGTAAAGACACTAAAACAGAAAACAACACAATAAAAGAGATATGTACAGCAAACGCAAAAACATGACACTTTGAATAAATTGAGTGAATCGGAGTAAAGAGGGCAGAGATAACATAACATGATGCTGTCAAATCAATGCAAAAATAAAGGAGTGAGATAAAACAACATCATGTATGATTTAGGGGGAGTCTGGGGGCCTTGGTTTTCATGTGTTACAGGCCCAGTGATTAATACACACACAGTTTGGTACCTGTAGGTCAATTTAACAACTTTTGTGGCTTTCATCAGTACTTGCACACCTCTTTTGTTCGTAAGTTATACTTCCTCCCACTCCTTTTCAAATATGTGAATGAAGTCATATTTTGTTTTCATGTATATGCAGGGGTGCCGCCACCAATTGTGGGCCCCATGAAAGGTAAACGTTGTAGGCCCTTCATAAAGTTCAGTATCTTGTCGATCTGTCAGAGCGGGGAGTGTGGGGGTGTGTACGTGGGATACGGGCAGCAGTTATGCACCAAGGTTATTATCGTTAACGAAAACTAACGAAATGACGAAAACTAGAATTGAAAAAACATTTTCGTTAACTGAAATAAATAAAAACTATAATTAAAAGAAAAAAAACATAACTAACTGAAACTGTATTGTGTGCTTATAAAACTAACTAAAACTTATTAAAATTATGGATAAAATTCCCTTAGTTTTTGTCTTTGTCAACGTCGGATTGATATGAAATTGATTTATTTCCCTCAAGCAATTGCTGGCACCATATGATATTTAACGGTCCATCACTTCTCGTCACTTGTGGTTTATAGTCGTCTTCTGGTCCCCACTCTACCTGGAAACATGGAGACTAAAGTTGGGAGAAAGCAGCAGAGTCCTGTCTGGGATTCATGTGAATATGACGGCGAAGAAGATAAAAGATACAAAAAAAAACCCCTAAAACTAAACTAAAACTAAGCATTTAGAAAATAACAAAAACTAATAAAAACTAGCAAACTTGGTCTAAAAACTAATTAAAACTAACTGAATTAGAGAAAAAAAAGTCAAAATTAAATAAAACTAAACTATAATGAACTAGAAGCACTCGGAGAGCGCAGACCTCCGTCAAGGCTGATCAGTGGCCCCCCCCCCGTGGGCCCCCCCACGCCAAGGAGGTTATGTTTTTGCCAGGGTTTGTTTGTTTGTCTGCCTGTTTGTCTGTCCGGTAGTGTGCAACATAACTCAAAAAGTTATGGACAGATTTTGATGAAATTTTGTGGTCTGCGCCCCCCCCGTGGGCCCCCCCACCCCCGATCACCACCAAAATTTAATCATTTCGTCCTTATCCCATTTCCAACAAACCCTGAAAATTTCATCCAAATCTGTCCATAACTTTTTGAGTTATGTTGCACACTAACGGACAGACAAACAGACAAACAAACAAACAACTAGAAGCACTCGGAGAGCACAGACCTCCGCCAAGGCTGATCAGTGGCCCCCCCCGTGGGCCCCCCCACCCCTGATCACCACCAAAATTTAGTCATTTCTTCCTTATCCCATTTCCAACAAACCCTGAAAATTTCATCCAAATCTGTCCATAACTTTTTGAGTTATGTTGCACACTAACGGACAGACAAACAAACAAACAGACAAACAAACAAACAAACAAACCCTGGCAAAAACATAACCTCCTTGGCGGAGGTAAAAATCCAAAACTATTATAACCTTGTTATACATGCGGGGGTGCGGTCCAGAACTAATGCAACTAACGCTGGCGTAAAGCGAAAGTGAAACTTAATATACTTTCAACATCTGACTCCCAGCTTCTATTCCTCTATTATACAATGGATCTTACATGATATTTTCACAACTTCGAACCTGTATCTACTGGACCCCCTCTACTACTCTATGGGCCCCCCAGAAATGCTGGGCCCCATGAATTTGTCATGTTTACCCCCCCTTTACGGCGGCCCAGTGTATATGTATAAGTTGTTCATGTTTTCTTGCAGTCTGTGTTATTTCTAAGCACTAAAGTAGGATTACTTTGCTTGTTTTGTTGCATATTTGAAATAAACTGAACTGAAATGATATATTATCTGATCATCCTATTCACTCAAAAGCCAATATGTATTTTGTGGCAGGAGATATTAATAATGATGATGAAAAAGCATTTGTCTTTTTGAAAGCACAGGGAAAAAAAAAAAATTACATGTGTATCCTTTTATGTATTTTAGTGTTTGCTCCACCATGGCTTTCATTAGACCAATTGGCTGTATGGTGCATGTTAAGGCAAAAGCTCTAAATGTATTCCTCTTTGTCAATTGAAAACAATTCTATTTAGCCAGCATCCAGAATGTATGCAATGCACCAAACTGCATCTTGAACATGAAGGCCCATGGTGAGGGGCAGCACCACTGTTTCAGGTGGCACATCATTATATTAGTTATGAAGTCAGTATTATTACACTGAGCAAAAATAGAAGCACACAAAGTAGTTGTTTGTTTTAAATGATTTTTTATCAATATTTCAACCATGCAATTATTATTTTACTGTTGTCTTAATATTCAAGCAACAGAAACAGTCACACACAGTTCATGAGTTCGCAGAGGCTGAGCACCAGCAGACATATTCACAGCACTCAGTATCGAGTGTGTCAACTGTTGGCGTCTCTTAAAGAGGGTCATCTCCGGTGTATAGAATTTACAAGGTTGTGAATAGTGGCCTGTGGCCTTTTATTGACCCTGGGCGTCTATTTAACCCAGAAAGACCCAAACATCCACCGTCGACCTAAACCATCTACTGATGTAAATGTTTCGTACCTGTTGATCCACTAATCCTATCAATACATGTAAATAATTGGTGTAAAATATAGTTATTCATCTTTTCATGGTCATCAGATATGACCCATTTGGATGTTCAGAGGCTCTGTAGTTACCGTGGAAACACTGTCATCTTCCACAACATTGATTCACCAGTAAAACCCATGGAGTTGGACCAATGACAGTGGATGGACACACTGGGTTTATGTTCAGTTGTTGATAGATTTTGTTGAAAAAGTCAGTTTTTCTTCAGTTTTCTGTATTTTTGATATTATATCAATCATTGATTAAACTTTATTCTGAGCTTTAATGAACATCTACATGATCAATATATTGAATAAAGGAAAATACATGGTTTTCATTGAAGAATGCAAAATACAGAGGATAATAGTAGAATAAATGGTGATAAATCACTTAACAAAGTTTACATAGAGAGAAAAATTCTTTTGGGAACCGACACAAAAGTAGCACTGGGTCTTTATGGGTTAAGGTAGGGGTCACCAACCCTGGTCCTCCAGAGCTACTATTCTTTGTATTTTAGATGTATCCCTCTTCCAACACACCTGATTCAAATGATCAGCCTATCATTGAGCTCTGCAGAAGCCTGATAAGGACCATCAGGTGTGCTGGAAGAGGGAAACCTCTAAAACAGGGGTGTCAAACTCCAGTCCTCAAGGGCCGGTGTCCTGGATGTTTTACATATTTCCCATCCCATACGCTTCCATCACACCTGGAAGCCATTATATCATTATCAGGCTTCTGCAGAGCATGATGATGAGCTGATTATTAATTGAACCAGGTGTGCTGGAAGAGGGAAATATCTAAAACATGCAGGATACTGACCCTGGAGGACTGGAGTTTGACACCACTGAACTAAAACATGCAGGATAGCAGCTGTCAAGGACCAGGGTTGGTGACCCCTGAGTTAAAGAGTGCCTACGTACTGGTCCTGCTGACTGACCAACTCAGTTTCATGCAGCTCAGGGGTGGAATAACTCAATGAGGTAATAATCTCACAGGGAGTGGTTCATGAGAAATGGATCACCAACACTGAGCAAAACAAACAAAACAAACCATTCAGTACACCTACAAACATTTGTGGCATATTTCATTATAGGTCAACGTAACTTAGCATTTTTGTTTAGTGTGTCTATGTTTTTGTTCAGTTCACTTTTAACATAAATCTGAGTGTCATACCAAACTCTTAACACAATCAACCGTCAGACCTAGCAGGATGTTATAACCACAAGCTGATGCACAGTGCATTATTATTATTATACTAGCACCGGTAACATACACCTGCCTGGAATATTATGCTTCAGAGGAGACACTGTTTTTTTTTTTTTTTTTTGCCTCCTCTTCATTTCAAATCTTTATTCTGTGCAAAAAGCATGAATTGTACTGCTGAATTCTTGTCATGTTTTGAGCTATTCTGGAAGAAAGGTTGTCATTTTTGCTGCTCTTAGATGGCACTTTTCTTTTTATCTTCCTTTGGCTTGTTGGTTTGTGGGTTGCACATGCCACTTAAGCCTGCTGCCCTGAGGTTCATTTGTATGTTTCTTTAGGCTAATTGCAAATTGCCTACCATGTGAATCCAATTTAAGATATAGCGCAGTTCATCAGCATATAGACTTGGCTGTCAGCACATGTTTAATGAATCCCACGTACAACTTCCTTAAATCCTGTCATTGCTTTGAGTCAGAACAAACACAAAAGAAAAATCTTAAAACATTGGCTCTTAAAATAAGAAAACAATGGGCCCAGTCTACAAAGAGCACATAGTGACTGTTAACTGGGGGAAATTGTACCACAACCTGCTCCATTTAAGGAACATGTTCACAAAAGAGTTTATGCAAATGATATACTGGCACAAGCACAAGCATTACATTTTGCTCCTGAGTACAATTTGCTTTTGTTTTGTGCCAGATTTTCTAGTGTTTTAGGTGGTTCTGTACATTTCTGTAAACAGATTGGTGTCTTTAATGAACAGAAACAGAGCTCTCCAACATGACAAACCAGCATTCATCCTTCAGTAGTACTTCAGGTCTACAACACAGTTTCCGACTGTGAATGTTTCATTAATGTCTAACTGAAAATAATGTAAGGTGTCAATGATTATATCAATACATGCATTATTGCTGATGTTCTATTTGGTGTCACAGGTCTTCAAACTCCAAAAAAAGACATTTATGCACCAGGATCAGCTGCTATAACTTCATAAACACCTGATTGTGACTGATCAGGATCTAATGGTCATGACTGAAGATAATGCACATAAAAGTTAACCCATACCAGTGCTACGTTTGTGTCAGCTCCCAAATTAATTTTTACCTCCACCAAGGAACAGCGGAGGTTGTGTTTTCATTGGGATTTGTCTGTTTGTCTGTTAGCAAGATAACTACAAAAGTTACAGATGGATTTGGATGAAATGTTCAGGAAATGTTGATACTGGCACAAGGAACAAATGAGTAAATTTTAGTGTGTGTGTGTGTGTGTACGGGGGGGGGCTGAGCTGCCTTGGCGAAGGTCTGTGTTCTCCAAGTGCTTTTCCAGTTCTCTATATTTAACCTTAAGTAATATATCACCATTGATTGTAACATTATCCTCCTTATTTTGCATTTTCTTAGTGTAAATCATGTATTTTCCAATGTTTGATTTACTGATTATGTAGATGTTCATAAAAGCTCAGGTTAAAGTTGAGTGTTATATATTATATCAGAAACAGAGAAAACTGAAGAAAAAGTGACTTTTTTAGTAAAATCTATCATTAACTGAACATAAACCCAGTGTGTCCATCCACTGTCATTGATCCAACTCCATGGGTTTTACTGGTGAATCAGTGCTGTAGAAGATGACGGTGTTTCCACAGTAACTACAGAGCTTCTGAACATCCAAATGGGTCATATCTGATGATCATGAAAAGATGACAAACTGTATTTTACATCAATTATTTACATGTATTGATAGGATTAGTGGATCAACAGGTATTAAACAGTTTAGATCAGTAGACGATTGCCAGTGGCTGTTTAGGTCTGTATGGGTTAAGTAAGAAAGGAAAAAAGTATTATCAGAGATCTTCAGTCTTCTTGTCCTTCGGTCAGATTCTACTTAACCTCATTCATTTTCGAGTAGGAATGTTCTGATGCAGTGACTTTCAACCTTGAAACACTCATACCTGTGTCTGTGTAACACCCACTAATCATGGCTGTAAAATGCAAAACTACCTGTCTCCATTTGATTTTATGGTAATGTTATAACAAACTCTTAGTATCATAATGATTATCTAGAAGCACTTGTGGTAGTGTCTTTGTAATAATTATGAATCAAGACTGCAGAATGAAAAAGTGCTCATTTCTATTATTGGGAGCACACAAGAGGATGAATCAGGTTCTTCAGGGAAAAATAGGGAAGAATGGAACAGTGGGGAAGATGATCAGAGACCATAAAGAAATCTGTAAGGATAGATCAATGTAAGAATTAAACATATTATTAATAAGAAACTTCAGTGCTAAAGACTTCATGGACATTCTCATGACAGAAATCAGCTGAAATCTAGTCTACAGGTGCCAATAGTAGCTTGGCGGTGATAGAGTGATAACTCAAGCTAATAGTATTCATTCATTTTCTGAACCCCCTTTATCCTCACTAGGGTCACAGGGGTCATTGGAGCCTATCCCAACTACTTATGGGCGAAGGCGGGGTACACCCGGTACGAGTCACCAGTTCATCGCAGGGCTGACATATAGACAGTCACTCTAACATTCACACCTATGAGCAATTTAGGATGTATTCACACCTGAAAAGTCCTTTGGTCCACTTATTTGTTTCAGATCGATTGCGAACTTTATTTTTTTCATTTGGGTTGGATTGCATTCTCATAATACTTTTTGCTAGTGGACCAAAATGTGTAAACAGAAGCACACGTGATGAACTGCGCTGGTATTGGACAGAAAAGTTGGGGGTGGGGTGAATCGGAGACGGCCCGTGTTGATGAAAATAGACGTGGAGGACCTACGTACTGTTATCATTTTCGGAATATGTATTCTATTTTTACAGACACAAATTTACGAAAATAATGACAACTGTCAAGAACAGCTCATTGGGAGCCACTTTCATAATATGGGCATCTGACCAAATGTCAATAAGACATTCAGTCTCCTCATTGCTCCACGTCTGTCCACAGCTCTGACCACCTGTGAACCTCGGCTACTTCCAGCGGCTGTCAGTGGCTCGTCAAGCACAAAAAGGCGCAAGATCCCTTGGTTTGTTTTGGCTCAAGGCCGATTATATTCACACCAGAAGTGAACCGGCCCAGAGTCCATTTGGAAGTGGACCAAGACCATCTCTTCTAGATGGTATCAGCCCGCTTGTTGGATTGGAATCAGAGCTCACATGTTTGTATTCACACCTAAATAAAAGTCTTTCAAGGAGAAGACTTTCTGCGAAAACGAACTCTGGTCTGTTTTAAACTAGCCAAATGTAGTAGGTGTGAATACACCCTTAGATTAACCAATTAACCTATCAGTGCCTGTCTTTGGACGGTGGGAGGAAGCAGACACAGGGAGAACAACAGCCTTACAATAGCCTTAACCAGAATCATAGAATCATAGAATTGAAGTGGGTTACCTAGCAACAGATGAACAATAGGGCCACGTTGCCATGGTGTCAAACTTTATGTGCAGAAACAGACATGCCAGCTGAGAGGTTATTCAACTGAAAAAGCCAGTGGAATTTACCAAGAAAGTAAAGGAATGAACTGTATTAGAGGTAAGTTTATTGTCTACCACATCTAGAATTAAGGCACTAGTAAGACGTTAGCTTCAGTGATGAATAAAGAAAAAGGTTTTAAGGGTTAATATCTTTACGATGATAGGGGCTGGTAGAAAATGGAAGTATTATTATTATTATTATTATTGTTGTTGTTGTTATTATTATTGAAGCATGAAACAGTAGAAGAATAAAGGAGATCCCCAGTATGCACCAAGTATAAATGTTTGACATTTTGGTACAATGTTCTACTGGATGTAGGGGTTCCCATGTGTCACAGTCAGTATTTCCATAATGCCTTGGGCTACAATGCTGAAATGTGAACTGTATGACCCTCTGAGCCGAAGGACTGAAGGACTAAACAGTGCCAACATGAGAGCAAGCAGAGGAGCTTTACTTAGGCCAGTTGTGCATAAGTGCACAAAGACAGGTCTGACATTTGGGTTTACCTTCCCAATGGATTCAAGGTTTCCCAAATGTCACAGTCAATATGTCTTCAATGGCACAAATTTGAACCTATTCTTTGGGTTGTTTCCCCTTCACATTACCATTATTTGCCAGTGTAACAGTAAGAGGTATCTATCTTCAACAAGATGTAAAAGATAAAAAAAAAGGCTGAATTTTCCTGCATTCTATCCTGTGGTCACTCACCAGACCATCAATAAAATCCTTCATCTTCAGATAAATATTGCGCAGAATGACTCTTTCTCTCACCTTTACCAAGTTCTTCATGAGGTCTGCTGATTTTCCATCTGTTCATGTCTAAGCACTGCAGCAAAGTGGCAAAAAAACAGAATCTGGATGGTCCTCTTACAGATGTTTGTTCAAATTAGATCTGGCCTCTTGATGTTGGGTTTAGTCTAATTTTATCATGACATTAACAATGGGAGCAAGTACTAATGCATTCTGCAGCCCTGATTCATGGCTATTACACAGAAACTACCACAGGTGTTTCCAGTCGGGCTGGGCGTATCGATCTAAATCAGGGGTGTCAAACTCATTTTCTTCCGGGGGCCACATTCAGCCCAATTTAGTCTGAAGAGGGCCGGACCAGTAAAATAATAGCATGATAGCCAATAAATAATGACAACTCCTAATTGTTTTAGTGAAAAAAATGACATTAAATTATGCCAATATTTACATTTACAAACTATCCAAGCAAAAAGGATGTGAGTAACCGGAAAAACATGAAACTTGTAAAGAAATATAAGTACAATTTTACCAATATTATGCCTCTACTTATCATTTATACATATGCATCAGATCTACAAATACAAAAAACATTTAGTAACAGGCAGAATGTTGTTAAATTGCACTTAATTTTCTTTAGACATTTCAGGTTGTTCATATTTGTTCAGGTTATTCACATTTTATTGTTAAAGGATAGTTTGTTAATGTAAATATTTTCATAACAATGTTTTTTGCACTAAATCAAAGAGAAAACAATGGTGTTGTCATTATTTATAAGTTGTTATGATATTATTTTTGAGTTTGATGCCCTAACTTGCACTTCGCAAATTCATCCCACGGGCTGGATTGGAATCGTTGGCGGGCCGGTTTTGGCCCCCCAGCCGCATGTTTGACACCTGTGATCTAAATATTGATAGTATCGATACCAAGGCCAGTGTCTGTATCAGATTGATACTAGCGTGATGAGATCGATACTTTTGTTGCAGTTTCTCTTCTATACGTCTGTCTCTCTCTCGTTGTTGACATTGTTATATTTATGTTAGATTGTTGCTTTTTTGTAATTTTGCACTAGTGACTTTTTCTCAACCCTTATGGGTCCACGATCATGGCCCCGTGACTCACATGACATTTTCAACACCTTGTAGTGTCAGAAGTTGATCACGCAGACCACTGGTGATAATTGCATTCGAAAGTGTGGGCTTGAAACACTCTCCCACTTTTTATTTGATGTTGAGTAAATACAGCTGTATATATGGATGAGAAAACAGGAGAAAACGCCCATGTAAAGATATGCTTCTTTGTCAAATATTTGAGTATAGTTTTAATTTATTACAATTTTGATTTTATATACCCAATATTTGAAACCAATATTCACTTTTAAAGTCCTTGAAAAGTTTTGTTAAGCATCTTTGTGTTATTTATGCAATAAATTATGTAAATTTTTCAAATCGGATTTTATATTTTTGTGTGTTTTTCGGCTTTTTGTGTTGATACAGTAGGTTAAAGTGAAAAAATAATAGGTAGATGAGATAGATGAAGTTATGCTGAAAAAAAAGATATCAAACAGGGGTATAAAAAACATTTTTTCATATCGTATAAAAAGGCAAAATCAAAAGTACTCAAAAACAGCCAAAATAGGCTCAAACCCCTAAAGGTTAAACAACTGTGTGTAGTAAAAGGTAAATTATTTTATTATTGTTATACTGTTAAATTGATTTATATTGTAGTTAGTTAATGAAAAAACATGTTTATTTGCCTAACATCTTTGTCCTGTTTTTTTTTTTTTTTTTTTTTTTTTTTTTATCATAATCAATTAACTAAAGGCAAAATCTGAAAATTATTAATGATCATGATGTTTCAAGTAAACAGTATTGGTATCATTATCAGTATCGGCGATACTAGCCCTGTATTTACTTGGTATCCAACTGATACCTTAACCCTCCGGTATCCGGGTGCGCCTTTTAGGCACACTTTGCTCTTCATTTTAAAAAACTTCAAATTATTTTTCACAATTTAAATGAGGTTAGAATTCAAAAGTTGTTCATTTTTGCACGATCTTTAAAATTCTGGTCACCAACTAAAATTTGCACATTGTAAACAAAAGAAAATTACAAGACTAGCATCTGTCTCCCAAGTGTGCCTAAAATGCACTATTTCTTCCATTTGATATGTATGATTAGGGCTGACCTTGATTTACAAAAATAAAATCAAATTAGAGCAGAAAAATAAATCAATATATAATATTTAATAGTTTGATTTATAGGTGTGCATTTTACGCACACTTGGTGACAGATGCTAGTATTTTTGAACATTTGACCTAGCGCCAAAAATAATGATGCAAATTAACCAATGTTGGAGTTAATCATTGAGATATGCTAGGATGAAAAAATCAAATAATATGTGATCCACTTTTTATGTAGTATATTGAAAACATTTTTTGTTTTTGTTTTTTGCATAAAAAAAAAAAGGTTTGTTTACATTACAAACACGGCATTTAAAGGGTTAACAAATGTGACAATTATTGATTATTTAGTATTTTTATTAACGGCTCAAGTTGATGAAATAGAAAAAAAGTGTAAAAGAATTAAAAACAAACTGTATGAAAATTTTTTTGACATTATTCCACAAGTGTGTGAAAAAGGCACACTTGGTGCTTCGTAAGGGCCTTGCTGGACAGGATACCGGAGGGTTGATTCCCAGTATCGCCCACCCTTAGTTTCCAGGTAAGAAGTCACAGCATTAAACATATGGTACATATGGTACAAACATATGGTACAAACTACAATGGTACCATGAAAGTAGAGAAAACAAGATGTGAGGCCCTTAGGATGAATGTATACTCATATGTAGTGTTCATAAGTTCAGTGTGGTTCAGTTTAACATCTTGTATTGTTGCAGGTTGTGGGTGTTTCCATGTGTGGGAAGTGTTTGGGCCCACCTTCCTCCGCCTGGTGTACTCTCTTCTTGCCCTCTCTCTCATTCGGTCCTGACTATGCTGCACAATACATTGTTTTTATTGTTATAGATGTTACAACACCACACTACACAATATATTCACACATCCACACTTACACTTCTGATACTACTGACCAACACTCCACTCTTACTGATTTGTAAGTACTTTTGTGTTATTTTGGTTAGTTTATAAATAGACATTTTGCTGAGATTTTGGTTGGTTTGTACTGTTTACATTTTTGTCACATAGGGAGGATGAATTCCACTATTATAATTGAGTAAATGCCTTTCCTAATAATTATTTTGAAGAAGATATTGATTATAATTAGAGTTATTGCAAGGTTATGTCTTCTTCTTCTGGTTATTATTATTATTATTATTATTATTATTATTATTATTATTATTATTATTATTATTATTATTATTATCTGCCACATTTGATGAACTGTCATTCCTTGTTAATTGTGTCCTTCATAACATCTCTCATTTATGACTAAACAGGTAACAATCAAAAGAAAAAAACTAAAATATATATATATAGTGGAGCTCATTATTATGATGTTAGTCCTAATATTTTATGTGCTAGATAGTTGAGAAAGCTAAGAGTCTGTATCTTACGATGAACTGTTTTAGCTGACAGGCATCATAAAAAAGATTCACAGTAATGGCTTTGCATCAAGATAGCAATGAATTGTTGTTGTTATATCCACAACAATCCATTAAACACCTGGTCATATAAGCACATTCTTAACCCCTGCGTTCTTACACAAGAAAGACTGCCTTCCTTTAAATATTTATCCCAGCACTTCTGCTCTGTCATCTGTGATTGATGCACAAGTAAAACCCACAATATTGGCATCCAAACAATAGGCAAGCCTCTACAGTTAAGTATTTCTCCAGAGAAATCTAAAATTATATTCTCTCAAGGACAGTGCCGACCGAGCATTAAAAAAAAAAAAAAGCAGGAAAAAATTGAGAGGGGAGTAGGAAATTGCAGAGCACCCTGTTTTGTTCCCCAGCTGTTTACTCTGTGCTGCAGAGGCTGTAAATTCTAAAGAGTTGAAGCATATTGGGCATCATCTCCGGCACCCATCATTCCAGAAATTGCCTCTCTTTACCCCTCTCTGGAGGAGTACATAGTTCATTGCCGTGCCCGCAGATCCCTTTGCGTTGTCACTTTGGTGGTGACACTCGGGGGCCCCATAAACAACCGGCCTCTACGATTTCTCAAGGGTAGGTGGTGGGATTGGACGCCTGCCTCCTCAAAGATATAAAGGGTAATAATATTTTCCTTACCTAGACCTTTTTTCCAGTCCTCATGACTGGTGATGAAAGCTAGGTGCCACTCCAGTTCCCATTTTATAACATTTGATCTATAAGCAAAGTGTATTTTCCTCTTTGCCAACATAGCAGAGTGATAAGTCAATAAAATGTGTTTGTTTTCATGTAATATTCAATACATTTAAGTGTAAAAGAGGGACCCGTTATCTGTAGATACTCATGGTGAGTGAGAATAATAAATATAATATAAACACACTAGCATATTTGACACTCCTGACTCTTAAATTTACACATACAGGGTGGGGAAGCAAAATTTACAATATTTTGAGGCAGGGATTGAAAGACAGTGTATGACCACTTAGTTTATTGAAAGTCATGGGAGTTTATTTGCTACAAGAAAATTTACATCATAGAAAATGTTTTTATTCTATGTGTCCTCCTTCTTTCTCAATAACTGCCTTCACACGCTTCCTGAAACTTGCGCAAGTGTTCCTCAAATATTCGGGTGACAACTTCTCCCATTCTTCTTTAATAGTATCTTCCAGACTTTCTCATAATAGTTTTGCTCATAGTCATTCTCTTCTTTACATTATAAACAGTCTTTATGGACACTCCAACTATTTTTGAAATCTCCTTTGGTGTGACGAGTGCATTCAGCAAATCACACACTCTTTGACGTTTGCTTTCCTGATTACTCATATGGGCAAAAGTTTCTGAAAAGGTATGGATAATAGTGTTAGGTATGATTATGACATCAGTATATGTTTGGTTTCAAAACAATTGACGTAGTGCCTGCTGAGAAAAAACAACTAAATGTTCATTGTAAATTTTGCTTCCCCACCCTGTATAATATAATGATTATTATTTATAGCCAACCTTTACTATGAATTCAGGCTTCATAGAACTTATTTAGAGAAAAAGTATTAAAAAATAATGCAGTCACCGGAACAGTGCTTATGTAAGTTGTCTGCGATCATTTGTTTTAACAAATATATGCAGTTTGCTAATTTATTGGGATAGCTCTAAATGTTTTAAGGATCTTTTTTATCCTCAGTCAGTTAAGTAAAAGCATTACAGCAGACACAATGTTCACAAATAACAAAATGTATTTATTTAAGACAAAAATACTAATTAAGTCCTTACAACAAAACAATTTTCTTTTATTTTTAAATAGTTCCAGCAATTATAAGACTTGACACGTTACTAACTTGAAACCAAAAGCTTCTTAGTAAGATTGACTATAAATCTGTCAATTTCTCTTATACTCTTAGTATGTCTTTTGAATGTTAATTCTCCACAAGGTCACGTAATAGATCCGTGCCTTCTTCACACTGGTTAATTATCCCAGTACCATCTTTTATTGGATCTGACACTTTGAAGGGCTTTCTGTTGGCCCATCCCTCATTTTTAATAGTATCGATTTTTCACTGATCATATCAAGCCGCACATTCTCAAAAAGATGCTGCCAGCTTTTTTTTCTCTTTTTTTCCCTCCTCTCCCACTCAAAGCCTTTTGCTTTTATTCCTGTCCAAAGTGTTTCAAAGCTGGCAGAATCGTAACTGTAAACACACATCTTCTGCTCAGCAATTATCAAAGAGGGCAGAGTGGGAGAGGAATTGATCTGCCGGTTTGCGGTACAGTAAACAAAGCCTCCCTGTCCCATGTGTGCTAAGCAATTATGAAGTGCAAGAAGTAGCAAGCTTTGCATGAACTATAAAAAGACTAAAAAGGGTTTGAGCCAAAAAGGTCTTGGTAACAAAATGCGTACAATTAGCCTTAATAATACACCTTTGTTATCTAACAAACATCTTCCACTTATCTCTCTCTATGCACTTCCTTGTTATTTTCTTGTGTTTCAGCTGGATCAGCTCCATCTCTGTCTGTAGCGACATCTTCTCAAACGCAGACTTGACTTTCCTGAGAAAAACATAAACACTTTGACAGTTTTCCCCATCAGTTTCCACAGAGCTATTCAATTTAGTCCATTGTTTTCCATGAGCTTGTTTGTCACCTCTCTCTCATGTCCGCTTTCTCTGGCACTATTGTCTCTCGGCCCTCCGCAGAATCTATTCATGCAACATTCGATTTAAACTCTGATATGCAATGTCCCTGGGCGCTCGGCAGAGATGGATATATGAATAGCATTTAGGAAAATAAATTGATCTTTGATGCTTGTCCTTCAGGGGGAGATTATGTGACATTGGTTACTGTCAACAGTCTGTTCTATTTCTATTTTAGCAAAGCGCCACGGGTGAAAATGCACTCATGAGGTCCATTGGAATCGAAACGAAATGGGCTATTACCCTTCAATGTGATATTTCTGAGGCGATGGAAATGAAAAGAGGTCTCTCATTTGTGCTGCACTGATCTGGTTATAGCTCTGATGCACATAGTCAGAGGGAACCTGTGAGATCCACATTTATCAATCGTTAAGTACATTTAGAATATTAAGTGCTTTAGCAGATGGGGATATGATATTAAAGCATACTGTATTCATACAGATAATGTTCTGTCAAATTTGCTGTTAGGATTTTTGTAATTAGGTGTTGATGTATTCCGTATGTCTCTGTAGAATCTCAACACATGGCCATAACTAAATAATGAAACCAGATTTTTACATAGGCATATCTGGTTTTACACCCCTACCCCCCTCCTCCCGCCCCCGTTCTCCAATTGCACATGAGTAATAGAGACCATCTGCCTAAAAGATCACAGTCAGCAGAAAGACATCGCAAGGGCCGCGAAGATTTCAATTATCAATATACCATTTAATACATCGCCGCCAGGCCAAACAGCCTGGCGTCTCGACAGGGCGAGATGGAGAATGTTATTTCTCAAACACATCAGCAGATAGCTGCAATTTGGCATTGTGGTGCAGCGGGGTTCAAACCAGCTTCCATCCATCAAACTGTAGTTGGAACGCAGAGAAGCAAAGAACCGTTTACTTACACATGGGCGATTGTGTTGGAGTGCAAGCAGAGTAGTTACAAAAGCACAGCGCTACTCTGAGAGCAGCGTTTGAAAAGCTGGTGGTCTTATCAGCAGACGTGTCAGATGGTTCGTCAATACTTTTTTATTCTTTAAAGCTGCGTATGACTTTTGTCACCAATTTTTCATCAAATCTGTAAAGCCCCAGTCATAGCCTAAGTGTCATGAATCCGTAAGTCTATCCGTGATTACGCACCTGAGTGTCTCCCTTGGCGAACACTTTTGAAGTGTCTTCCACCATAAACAATCCATGTGTTTACAAACAGAGCTGGTAGGTCACTCGGGCATTTTCGGAAAGTTGTCGCAACGTGCATTGTGGGAAGCTGGATTGTTTATGGTGGAATACACTTCAAAATTGGGAAGAGATTCAGGTGCGTAAATCACTGAAACACTTACGGATTTCATGATACTTAGGCTGACTCGGGTTTTACAGATTTGATGAAAAATTGGCGATGAAAGTCATTTGCAGCTTTAAGATGATGTGGTCATGATTGCATTGGTCTGATTTTTCTTTACAATACACACTAATATACACTTGAATGCATCTAGTGAAATTAATTTGATGAGTTTATCAAAAGGTCAGATTAATTTCATTCCAAGTTTTAGTTAGCACTGATTTACAGATGCATTTTAGCAAAAATACGTGAAATTTTTTGAAAACACAACTTCAACCAGTACAACTCCAGTGCCAGTAACATACAGTACTGCACAAAAGCCTTCACAGCCTTTAGCTTTGTTGTTTTTGTAGGGTTGTATTGGACGTGTGTTTTTATTTCTAACAGGAAATAGGCAGGAAACACACACAAAACAGAACTAAACAGCTTTTGCAGGTAAAGCCAGTATTTAGTCTGACCCCCATTTAGATCCAGTAACTCTTCAAATGTCTCTATTTATATTTTTATTTCCTGAGATGTGTTTTGGTATTTTAATGTTGCTTACATATTTTCTGTATATTCCAGTTCTACATGTATTATTTCAAAGTCATGCTAAAATACTAAAGCTAAAGGCTGTTGTCTAAGACTTGTGCATAGTACCATAGTTACAAAACCTACAGTCCAGCAGCATAGTATATGTAGTATGAGTTCAGCCATGAATTGTGTAGACATAACATATAAACATTCATGGCATGTTTTAGAGTCTAGTAGCAGCTGTAGAGCAGGAATACTGACAAGTGAAGCATAAAGTAGTTACATTCAATAATATATAGTTCCTGAGGCTGAAACGTGTCAAACTGTGGAAGATTTGTACAAAGAAATGGTGGCTCACTGTGTAAGTGCTGCATCAGGAGAACACTGTACGCTCAGTTCTACTAATGTCTCCATCTGCTGAAGGTGTAGGCAAAGTTTGAAATGTGAGAGCACTATCGGAGGCACTGTGCGATGTGGTAACGACAGGTGTGGACACATGTCAGAGTGTGCACGCATGCTGATGTCAGACTGGTACTTGGTTTTAAAACACCATTTTTTTCATCAATTATTTACATCAGTGGTTCTCAACCTTTTTTTTGAACAAACGCACCTTTTTGTCATCAACAGTGGGGGGAGGTGGGAGGGGTTGGAGACTGGGTTTGCTTATATACATTGCATAGGTAGTAGGGTTGTATGATATGGGAAAAAAACTGAGATTGTGATTTTTTTCTAACCCTGTGACATATATTGCAATGTGAAAAAAATACTCAGGAGGATATAATAGCTGTGTGGTGCCGATGTAAATGGTCAAACAAATTAGTTGTTTCCTCTCATTGTGGCGACAGGTGGAAGGCACTATCAACACAGAACATGTGTTTCAGTGTCATCCTTTTTGTAGCTGAAATAATTCCAGATAACTGACGTTGCTTTTCTTTTTGGCCCCAAGTCTTTGTTTTCAGTGATTTTCTCTTGTTCGTTGCTCATTTTTCAATGTTGTTACCAGTGACTCACTCCATGTGCAGGGGTGTGGTCTGCTTCGGCAAACTGATTAAGAATGACTGTGATTGGTGGATCGCTGTGTGCAGTGTGTGTCAGGTACCCAGGATGAAATTAGATGAGAACACATTAAGTTCATTTACCTCCTACATTGCAGGACCTACAATGTGACTATTGCGCACATGTACATTGCAGTGATGATGCTCAGACGATATATTGTGCAGCTCTAATAGGTAGTGCCCCCCTTGCGACCGGGGGTGATGCGACAGATGTTACCACCGAAGACGGGGGGGATACCTTATTGTGGACGACCGGGAGGGGTGGCACGGAAATTTGCCATTAACATAATATGCTGCTTTATATTGATACTTATACAGATGCCCTCCATTTATGTCTCACCACCCCCCAGCTCAGCCGTCTTGTTCCAAATGCCCCCCGACACTAGTCGCTTTTCCATTGACCCTCAAATTGCAAATATAACTTGCACATAAAAATTTGCCTAATGGAAAAACAACACTTGCGTCGAAACTCTTCGATTAAAAGTTTTTGCGCTAGGAAGAGGTGGTTTTTCGGGCGTAGCGCAAATGGTATATCATGCAAAACTGCAATAGAAAGACCTTTTTCCGCAACTGGAGTCACGTGAATTAAAAAAAAAAAAACACGTTGACTAATGTTACAATAAGTGATGAAGAGTTGTAAAAGAAACATGGCATGGTATGTGTGGACACACCAGGAAACCGAATCATTTTTTTATTTAGTACAGGATGGAGGGGTAATAATTTGATGGCCAAAATACAAAACCTCCTGTCTGAAAAAAATCACTTTTTTCAGGAAACAAAAAAAAAATGTTTAGTTTGATTATAGTATGGTCTTTGTTGTTGTTGTCAGGTGACCTTCATGTCATAAGAAAGGTCAGGATTATCTTGCAGATAGACTGAAAATGTGGAGTCATCCTTGTTCTCACCATTTAATATGAAAACTCACAATCTAAAAATTTGCAGATAGGAGGTTTTGTTTTTTGGCCATTGATATATAGTAATAATAATGAATACATCTGTAAATCAACGTGATATTTATGTTTGTCGTCATGTTTATGGAATGACTTCTCTTGTCATCTCGCGATAATAAATTAACGAATCATCACATTTGTGATTTAATGGAAAAACTGACATTGCACACTTCGGCTTTTTCAACATTTAGTCAATATCTGTAAAGTTTTGAGCATACGTCCAATGGAAAAGCTACTAGTGTCCCAACGCCCCTGCTTAGAAACACTGATTTATATCTTTGTTTAAAGGTACATGCAAAAGTAACTATGGTTAGATATGGGGTTGCAGCAAAGCAAATCAGTTTATTTTAGTACTTTATCTGGACTGAAGGGGCTATGGCAGGCAGTTTGCAAATATAAAAACAAAAATATATATGAATGCACCCAATTAAAACAGAAAAGCAAAAGCCTGCTGTATGTGCAGGCCACAGGTCACTGCACAGGTAAAGGCAGAGAAATCTAAGTTTTAATATTCCAAGCAACTTTTAAACAAAAACTTTATAAAGTATGTCATCCTGACACGATTTGAGAAAAAAAAAGGACTCCCAAAACTCTCGAGGCAGTTTACCTGAATCTGAAAGCCTGATGTGCCATGTGTTCTGAAAGTAACTTACTTATGAAAATAGAATGAGATGTGATTACCATTTTATAACCTCTTTTGGCATTGATCTCACACAGTAGCGTACACGGAAAGCCTGCATGCATTTATAATGAGCTGTTCTGATGTGATTGCAGGAACGACGAGCAATAGTGCTCACTAAACAATTTCAGATGAAAATTGGCATCCAGGTAATTTACTCAAGGTTAACGCATAACGTGACACAGAAAAGCCCAGAAAACAAGTGATTATTGAGTGAACACAATAAAAGAAAAACACATATTGAAGGCTCCTTTTTGTCGTTTAATATATGTATTCCAGGCTTTATGTTGTCCTAGTCATATTCCAAATTGAGTTTTAGACAAATCGGGTCTTAAGGGAGTTCAGAAATGCCAAGTGTGAGCAAAGTGATATATAATAAAAAATTAATAGCAAAATAAGCAATGAAACATGCATAATGTGATGTTAAAACGTCAAAACAGATCTTGTGCTGAAGTTCAGTGCTCTTAAACTCAACCACGCAGCATCCATTCCATTAAGAGCACCTACAGTTCCGTGTTACGTCTTTCTCTAGTTGTGATTACCTGTATTCTGTTACACGACGACACATAGATTCCTTATATACAAACTATCAGCATTCTACAGGTATATTTCATATTATTTCATATTGTCTAAATTCCAAGTGTATTTTTTTTTTTTTTTTTATGTACTTTGGCTGATGTGTTATTAATTGTAAACTTTGTATTGCAAAGCTTGTATTGTACTTATCTGTGTTTGGGTATTTAAAATTTTGTTTTAAAAGTTTAGAACTTTGTGCTACCTTTTAGGGTGACAATTCAACATCTATCCAGGGAATGGAAATGAAAAATAACCATTAGGCAAACTCTGGTGCATTTAGAGATGAATTAATGTACAATGTACCTGTTAAATAATCCGGTAAAATAAAATAATAAATAAATAAATACATTATGTTGCACTTTCACCACATCTAACCAAAATTAATTGATTAAATGGTTATTTAGTTTAATTGTTGGAGCTATTGTTTTTTTCTTCAGATACATGGTACAGTGGCGGGACACATGGTACAGTAGTGTGTCCGGGAAAAGAAACAGAAAGGCACTGATCTAAAAGCCATTTACAGTCTGTATCATGTAACAGAAAACTAAAGTGGAGAACTTCGTCTCTTTGCTCCCAAAACGGTTCCCTGTAGGCTCACACACCTTTTCATTGGTTCTGGGAGGGAAGCCCCAAGTAGGAAGTGTGTAGAGGAAGTTTTAGTGTTGGATTGGGAAAACGTATTTAGTCATGGTCATAGTTTATTTTCAGTCATAAAAAAGCAGAAGAAGAGAGGAATAAGACAATTTGACTAAAAAAAGGCTAAGGCAGAAGTAAAGCTTATTAACCCTTTCATGCATAGTGGTCACTACAGTGGACAGTTCTTCTCCAGCTGTTCTCTTATATATTCATGGGTTTTGTTGTTTTAGTTCCATATCAGCCAACACAGTGGACACTTATGCACCATCCCATAGTAATACACTGACATTTATACCATTACTGTAACTTTACTGTTCTAGATAAACCTGATCTGCACTAACATGTTTGAGTGGAAATCAATTACTAATTGTTATTAGACAGTAATTACCGGTTTCCTTAAACAAAAAGTTGTTTTTTTGCAGATTATCTCCATGAAGTGAGTAATAACTAGTATTAGAGTGTGATAAAATGTGAGAAAACATCCGATTAGCAGAATTAAAAATGTTTTATTTCATATTTTTCACACAGTATATCACTTTCTGATGATGGGTTTAAGTACATGTTTCTTTGCTTCAAAAATTAAACGTATGGTGTCGATCTGAGTGGACATTTTTGTAACTCCATGAAAAATAGGTTCATTAAAAAAAACATCTGAATTGCATTTTTTTTTTCACATGCTTAAAGAGGAATAAAATCACTCAAGAAAAAATTATTGACTAAGGTTCTCATAATTCATGCATGAAAGGGTTAATGCCAGCCTGCTTTACATCTTAAGCTACACAATACATGGTGTCATTTTTTAATTTTTTTTTTTTTTTCAATTACAGCCATAACTCTCAAATATAGATGCATATAATGCTTTTTTGAACATAAAGGAAGTACAGTGCTTAAGTTTTAAATTAGCACTATTCCACAGTTGTACCCTTTTAACTTCTTTTGTAGTTTTTTGTAACATAAATTTGCATCCATCTCTCAACTCATATTTACTTCTAGACACTGAAAAAAAAAAATGCTCACAATCTGGTAATGTTTTTTTTTTTTTTTTTTGCTTTAAACATGATTTGCATTGTTCTATAACAAACCAAGTCTCTAAACTACAAAACATGAGGATTGAAACATATGGATTAGTATGATCATAACACCCCGCTGCATTTATTATATGTATGGCTCAGTTTTGTTGTAAATCAGTTTTATCAGTTGGGGTTTTAAAAGTAGATCCCCACAATTCAACACAGTAAGTTAAATAAGGAAGTATCAGTGAGCAGTACATTAAATATAAACCTTTGTGATTAGCATGTCTTTTGCTTTGGACAGGATTGCTATTGATTTTGAGATTTCCCCTTTTACATATTCAACATGTTAGAATTTGTTAGATGACATTTATTGTAATTATTTGACTTTTTTTTTTTTTTTTTTTACATTGTTTGGGTGTGCACATATTTATTAAACTCTTTATACACTTTGGTAATGGGTTTATGTATATACTTATTGTACGTTTTATTGGTGTGTTGAGACATAAACCTGCAAATGGAAGCTGCCAGTTTGGTACAACATTTACATGCTTAAACAAGAAGGAGCTGGCCCGTCTACAGTTTGTCCAGAACTCTGCTGCCAGGCTCCTGACCCGCACAAACAGGAGAACCCACATCACTCCCATCCTTAAATCTCTTCACTGGCTCCCTGTTCTATATCGTCTTCATTTCAAAATTCTGGTGCTAACTTTCCGGGCTCTTCATGGCCAGGCCCCTGCATACATTGCTTCCCTGATCCAGCCCTACAGCTCGACTCGTAGCTTGAGGTCTTCAGGACAGCACCTGCTGATGGTTCCACGCACCTGTTTTAGCACACGCGGTGACAGGTCTTTTAAAGCTGTGGCACCACGTCTATGGAATGACCTGCCTCTACACCTACGGTCCATGGACTCTGTAGAGAGCTTTAAGAAACACCTCAAAACCCTCCTGTTCAAAAAGGCTTTTTAGTCTCCCACCTGACCCAGGACCACCACAAACTGATTACACTCTATGTATTCATCATAACGTACTCCATGTGTCACCCCCCCCCCCCCCCCCCCCAGTCTCTCTATATTTCTATCGCTCTCTCTTTTCTCCTCCTTTACTCTCTCTCTCTCTCTCTTTAACCCCAACTGGTCAAGGCAGACAGCCATCCTTCAGGAGTCTGGGTCTGCTCGAGGTTTTTGCCCGTTAAAGGGAAGTTTTTCCTCGCCACTGTCACCAATCACAAGTGTTTGCTCCTGAAGGAT
This sequence comes from Sphaeramia orbicularis, assembly GCF_902148855.1. Classification (NCBI taxonomy): domain Eukaryota; kingdom Metazoa; phylum Chordata; class Actinopteri; order Kurtiformes; family Apogonidae; genus Sphaeramia; species Sphaeramia orbicularis. The sequence goes on along the minus strand of NC_043968.1, from coordinate 30,151,867 downwards.
TCTGTTGGGTCTCTGTAAACTTAATTTGATTCTGATTTGAACTGATAAAGCACTTTGTGACTCTGTCTGTGAAAAGTGCTCTATAAATAAAATTTACTTACTTACTTACTTACATTCACCTGCAGGTGTAATAATAACCACTATGTGTCTGAAGTGTGGGCGGATAGATGGTAGATGGTGGTTTGAGAACACTGGTGGAGTGTATGGTGAACATGGTGCTTAAATTATAAAAATACAAATAACTGATGCACACCAAGATCTTCCTGACCCCGGATCTTCTCATTTGTTCACCTGGATCGCTCAAAAAAGTTGACAAAAACAAGAGAAGCTGCTTTCTCTGTGGTGACTAATGTCTCCTGTTATTTATATTCCACATTGTGAGACAGACAGTGGGCAAATATTGGAGTTCCTCAACTTCTCGCATGCCATAAATTTGTTTCCACCAATGCCTCCTCCAACAATATCCTCTCTTCAATTTGTATGCAGACCACCACACCCACATATTTGCATCTTTCAAATATAGGTGTGGGTGGACATAACAAATCCTGGTGTGTAATATTCTTTTATGTTCCACTGATCTTCCATAGCAGCATACACTACTGACCGATGTACAAGCAGATGAATCATGCATTCTGAGCTGTTACAATCCCTCTTGGTTATTTTTACTAACATCTGCTGCAAAGACTCAAGGTTAAATTTGCCTCTGGGGTAAACATAATTGTTGAGAGCATATGTTGTTTATGAGCTAAGCTGAGGCTTTAAAACAAAAACTGTCTTTTGCTGGAAATAAAGATAGCCGAGGATTCTTAGAGATTTGAGAAGAAATGGTTAATCAGTACGAGTAATTGCTTGTGCTCATTCAATATGCCCTTTGCTGTTTAGTAAACTGTGGAAAATTAAGAGCTGAGATAAACAGCATGCTTTTGGCAAAATTCTGGTATTAGAAGTTTTATAGTTGGTAATTTGACTTATCTTTACTTTAATGAATAGCATGTGATTCATTTACTTTACACTGTGAGGTGGGCAGCAGCTGTTTTGAATGCCACGATTACATTTTGTCTCCTCAGGGGCACAAATCAAATCGTATCAGCAGGCTCATAGGCAGGCTTTGACTTCCGACTAGTGACAGATAACTAAAAACAGACTGTCCTCGGGGATGGCTACCATCATTGTAATGTATGCCAATTTGACTTTTCGTTCCTCTGCCAAGGACAGAATGCCACCTGCTGAGGGATCTGATTTTATGTGCATGTTTATGGACATCTTGACTCCAGAGACGGCGCTTGAGCGATAGCTCACCGCTCCACAAGGAGAAACCTGCCCTACCCACTGCCACACCTCTCCGCTCATTCATCATAATGACACGGAGAGGGAAGACTATCTCCATATCCCCACATCCCCTCTGCTTACACGGAGGGGACATCATGTCGACAGACCACTGACAAGAGTGAAGAAGTGAGGACTGAGCAGGATAGGAGAATGCTGCAAGAAAAAATAAGTCACAGAAAAGTAAAGGATGTAACATTTTAGAGCTGCTCTTAATGTCTTTATTTCAGGCAGTTTTCCATTTGGGTCAAATACACAGTAGAAGTCTGACTTTCATGTGTACGCAAAATACTTTTTCTCAGATATGTTGGGGTCTAATTAAGATATTGTTTTCAGTGAATATGAATTAGGTTTTAGGAGTGGGTCTCTTGCCTGTAGATAACTTCAGTGCGTGTTAATACAAAGTAGGATAACAGTCAAATTACACAGATTACCACTGTGACCCTTTGACCCTCTTTTGTGTCTGCACTTAATGGTCTTTATTGAGCCCGACACATCAACCCTGCAGTTCACCATGTCTGCACCCGCTATGATGCTATTATTGAAGTGTGGAGCCTGTACACCATTTACTCACTTTCAATGGCTTTCCTCTTCCTCAATACTCCCCCGATCATTTGAAATTCAATTATGCTAATCACAGCTAAGGTTGGGGGACATACAGGCACTCTGCTCTCGTTTTTGCACTGCTTCATCTATGCGCCTTTGAGAATAATTATTCTTAAAAGCATATCATTTGGACCCCTTTAGGCAAAGGGTGTAATTTGTGCACTTCAGTGAGGGCTGGATTGGATGCACTTAGAAATGTTGACTGGTCAAAGGTTATGGAAGCTGAATAGGGAGCATTGTAACAGAGTCTCTGCTTTACATTGTCATGAATGCTATTGTAAATTACTTTTTACAGCTTAGAAGACATGTAATTCCAATGGCTGATGCAGAATTAACTGCAAGCGTTCCAGCAGTATTCAACCAACCCGCTTTAAATGAACATGAAAAAAACATGTGACATGATAAACTGTGTAATTTCTCAGAAAGAGCTGGAGTTTGAGTGAGTTTGAGTACTGTACTCTCATTACTGGGCTGTACCGTATGTTCTATTTGAGACAGGAAATCATGACAGTAAATCTGAACCGAAGACTACAGTGACTACTGTTACACTGCTGAGAGGAGTGCACTTCCTTTAGGTTCACACTAACATCATTTTCTGTAAAATGGATTGTAGTATCCACAACATATTCTAAAGTTGGTGTTTTATAACATTTAGAGATGCACAATCCAGAAAGTACTGATAAAGGTCTGAACAGTAATGGCCTATACTGTAGCTGAGGCTGATCCTTTTTTTTTTTTTTTTTTTTTTTTTTCAGAGCATATTATTTTGTTGCCAACTAACAGGTAAAACTCACAGGTAACATAACTTGACTGAACTCAATCTTACGTATCCTAATATAGGCCACAGTTGCTAAGATTTCCTACTGAAGAATCCATACCAGCTTCTTTGTGTCATACTAAACTTATCTTAGCATTATTGAAAAACAGAGAGAGTCTTTTTTTACCACAATATTTGAGCACTGGCCTCTGCCATAGTATCATCTTAACTGGTAGTAGGTCGAAGATAAAAAGGTTAAAAATACTGATACTGGTGTTTTTGGACTGGATGTTCCACCCACACTGCTGTGCCCAGTATCTGTACTTCAGTTAACTGGTCCTTTACATTTTATTACTCATGAATACAGAATGTGTTATGTAGTTATTTCTATTTGTTCAGCTACATTCAGATCTTATAAATTATACAGTGTGCAAATTCACATTTCACTTGGAGTATTTTGTAAATATGCTGAAGAATGTGTAACCCAGTGACTCCCCTCTCATCATTAGTCCTGACCTTATGTACAGTACGTGGTGAAATTCACCAAGCTTCTTACAATGCAGCGGTTGTTGCTGAAAAGTCCAGAGCCAGTGAACTAATAATACCATCTGGTCTTGTCGACACAAGTGTAGTTGAATTACTCAAAAACCAGACACGAACCGTAAATTGAACATGTTGTTTCAGGAGGTCAACCACATTGTGAGCCATAGCACCTCAGTGATTTTTGGGCGTTTTTTTTTTTTTTTTTTTCTTTCTGGGAAAGAAGCCCAAGCTGGCTTTCACATTCAAATTCTCTTGTGCGTAAAAAGTCAGAAAGGGCTGCTATAAACATCTGGTACTGGAAATGTATTAGCAGACTTTGGCCCTTTTCATGCATTCAATTTCCTGTAATTGAAGTGAACAACAGTTTGCTGGGAAGTTTGGTTTTCTTATTTACATTAAACAAATGTAAAAACTACATATTTTTGCACTTACCTAAATTGTTTTCTGAAAAGGCTTGCAAAATTTTACAGATGACCTGATACTTTCACTAGAGATTCACAGCCTGGCAAGACCAACTCTAAAACCATGAGACCAGAACTTTTATTTTCCAAAGGAAAAAAAAAAGGGGAGTTTCTTCTCTAAACATAGTGGTCACTTAAGTTGATTTGCATTAATGTCACTTATTTACTTTACAGAAGCGTGCATTTGTTCTTGCTCCAGTTGGTCGCTGTGACTGATATTGTTTTGGAATATCCACATAGCGGGTTGGAAAACTGAATTGCCTAATGTACTGTAGAGAACAAAATGTTTCGTAAATGTATTATTTGGCTTGATGAGACTGCCTCAGGCAGTTGTATACCTCAAATGTTTGGTCGAGCTGCGGCTGACTTTCATCACACTAACTCTATTATCAGCACAGCAATTTTCTTTTGTACTCTTAACATAATAACTTGGCATTTACAGGGAAAAAAGAGCAGCTGTAATGATGTCCATTATTTACCATTATATTCCTTTAAGTGGGTCCACTTCATAAAACCATACATACAGTTCACAGACCAGCCTGTGTAAATTGCACATTAGTTGAGGAAAAAGATGTCTGTAAATTCATAAATCTTCCCTAAACATGCTGACATTTAATAACACAAATGATACAATAACTTGAGGGAAAGAGAGTGGAAAAGAGAGAACAGGACAGGGAGTAAGGTACAATTGGGGAGCATGAACAGTGGGGCTGAGATATGATAGCCATTACAGAGATGGCAGCTTTGGCCAGGTCGAGGACATGGAGGTCATTCACAGTGGGACTTGGCCACACATACACTCTCACCTGCCAAGCACCAAAGGCAACTTCAAAAGCTGGCCTGCAAAAGGCAAAAGGAGGCCTGTCCTTGGCTGCAGAGCATTCAACAATGTCCTCTTTATAACAGAAAGATACGTACAACTCTGAACTCAGCTGTGATATCTATTCAGATGGGCTAAACCTGACAGAAAAGCATGTTGTCCTCTCCAGAAAAGGCTGAAATGTGAGATCAAACTGATGTGTCACATACAGTCTCAAAGAGTTGTCGAATGCCAGCTGGGTCTGACATATCTAAGCCGCTCCTTGACAGTGCGGTGAGTGGTTTAAGATGAAGTAAATGCAAAAAGCATAGAGATGGGATTGGACTATTTTTGGGCTTTTTTTTTTTTTTTTTTTTGCATGTTAATGGCCTATGATAGTCTGGGAGATGCAGTGATGTTATGGAAGGAAAGTCTTTGCTAATGATTTCTTCTCCTACTCTGTCTTGTCATTCTGAATTTTTACAATGCCAGTTTAGAATGAGAATGTGGCTTAACTTATTGACTGGCACTGAACTCATTATAAATAGAGCAGTTCGGAATCATCCATGGCCCAGTGGAGTGTTAAACATGCGGTCTGCAATTAAGAGAGGATAATAAATGTGGTATTAAAACTCTGGGCCATATTCTGTCAGCCCCTGATAAATAAAATGTTTAGATTGACTGTGGGGGGATGCTTAGTAGCTCCGCTTTCAACGAAAGCATAAGCAGGCAATTTCAACAAGAGAAATGTCACTGCCTGTGAGTGACAGAGCCATGCGCTAATATGATTCTAATGCAACACACAGGCACAGAGAAAAAATAACTAGATGGAATAAATTCATTCCAGGAAATGCTCATAGAAATAAATCTACATCCGAAATGTCAAACAAGATATTGAAAGAAGATGGAAGGTCAAAGGCAGCGTGACTTCTTCAGCTACTTCAAGGCACCTTGAGTACAGTAGCCGTTAATGTATTCCAAACACTGAGACAGTTTCTTAGAGACCAGCTGTCCCAGGCTGCAACTCAACCGCCAATCATCTTTCAGAGACAGACTCATTCTAAAGTTGAGCCCAAGGCAGAGTTGAAGAAGAGTACAAACATGAAGGAGAACCCATCTGGGAAAGGGGCAGGTTGAAGGAAAAAAAAAGAAATAAAATGTGGAGTCCTGGAAGTGAAAGATAGCCCCTGGTGGAGTTAAAGCAGTACCTTTGATTTGATTTATTTGATGACCTTAAAGTTAGAACAAATGAAAACATGAGGAATGTCATGCGAATGTCAAGAGACACACTAATCAATGATGAAATCAAGCTTCGGCAGCATAATAAAAACAAATAAACACAGATCTAAATTTATGACCTTGCAGGCAATAAACGCTGTCACACACACAGTATTTACAGTGGACTTTTAATACAGAGTTTTTCCATGAGGCTCTTTGACCTCTTAATTTTCAAACTGTCAGCGTCTGTTTATCGTTCTAACCCTCGATAATATACTGTGGATATATTTGTGTTGCTGGTGAAGCCTTTTGCAGCTCAGTTAGCGGAGCAGCTGGTGGGGCTCTTTCCTCCATTTCCTTCCACTGATTTTTCCTTCTTTTCCACAAAAGCAGAAAGGAGAGGTGTCAGCTTGTTTTGAACAAAGGGCTGCATCTCCCATGGGCTCCACTCCTGCATTTGTCTTGCCTTGTGAGACTGATATGATACTGACCCTCACAGTCTCATTCTCAGTGCAGCGAAAGTGGAATAGAGAAGGAGAGGCGGCGTCAGGGTGGGGAAATTGTCCTTGAAACAAGTAACAATAGCTTCAAGTGGATTGTGACACGTGTCTCCAGGGTCTGACAATATTAATCTATCTGCCAATCACCACAGGCACCCAGTCCACTTCGGTACCCCTAGAGTGTGTATTAATTAAGATGCTGTCACACTAAACGAAAGAGTATTTGGTGCATAACAAGACAGCATCTCTAAAGTCATTATCCTGGACGCTACGTGGGTTAGCAGAATGCTTTTATGTTGTTACTCAAGTGGCATTTTTTACAACATTTTTACCCTGTGACATTTTTATGCGGGGTAGTTTTATGAAATCATGCACCATGAATTTACCTGTCAACACCGGTATTTCTGCTACTGTATATCAGACATGACGCAAAACGATGAGCCCGATTAATAGGTTATAGCTAATTCATCACTTTAACATTGTCTACGGATAATAAAACGTAAGGCTGATGATGTTCTGTACAGTTGTATCTGTCAACAAAAACAGGATTCTTTCATTTTGCTCTCAGTGTTTTGCAGATGTTAGTCTTTTAAAGCATGCCATAAATATTAACTTTCACTCGCAAAATCTCACTAAATAATTCACTAAAAAAGAATTAGAGTAGAATAATGGATCAAAGGTGTATAGGTCTAAATAATACTGAGATTTATGTACACAGACAATGGGGTGATTAATTATTAGTTTTGGTCTTTTCTTGTCATTTGGTTTCTATATGGGTCTTTCCATGAAACTGGGTTTTATTTTAGTACCTGGCACTTTGCCAGCTTTTTAGACCCAATAATAAAAGAGTAATAAAAGAAATTCAGACATACTTCCTCCAGGATGTACCTAATGATGACCTCAGATAAATGCAAAAAAAAAAAATTATACTCTTCCTCTGAGCCATCCCAAAATTAATGATTTTTTAACAAATATTGGGGCCAAAAAGAGGACCAACATTGGGACAGGAAAATCTCCCTAGGTGTCAGTGTATTAGATCTGGAAAACGCATCTGTAAATGGTCTTATATAGACTATAAATGAATGAATGAATGAATGGATGAATTTATTTTTGGTTTTACATCAATCATTGTTCTCAGTACGTCAATTGTAATAAACATAAAAACCAAAAAAGGAATAGGTTAGAAGCAAAAGCTCATTTTTTTGCCTATCCTTTTCAACTAACACACTGCTTACATCAACTTAAATGTGTACAGCATCCAGTATTTACACCATAATAACAAATAAAGAAATTTTAAAAAGTCAACAGCAAAAACACATCTACCATCTCAATTCAATATTTCTGAATAATTTAAACTTAAAGTACTCTTTTTTTTTTTTTTTTTTTTTTTTTTTTTTTTACTTCGCGAAAGGAGTGGAGAACTTAAATGCATCATAAGGTCCATTCCATAATTTCACACCCACAATCCCAGTTCATCTAGACTTCACATCTGCCCCCACTCTAATCCACTCACATATCAAAATCGCTGAAATTCGAATTACTCTCTCTTAATTCCAAGAAACCACACCTGATCTTTGCAATAATACTATTTTTATCCTTCATGTTCCATAAACCTGTTTAGAAACAATTCTTTATACCTCTTTTTAAACACATTTATGTTTGTACTTTCCTTTATCTCCTGTTCTAGATTGTTCCACAAAGTCACTCCGCAGCTTGTTATGCACATACTTTTCATTGTTGTTCTTACTTTATGCTTTTTAAAATTTAGCTCCCCCCTTAGATTGTAGCCTCCTTCTCTTTCAGTGAACATTCCCCGAATAAAATAAATAAATAAATAAATAAATAAATAAATAAATAAATAAATAAAGACAGTGTTAAATGTGTTGATCCAAGTGGTTTTTCTAATCCAGATATGTGGGTTTTTCATCAATCTCAGTCTCATTCCAGGTTTGGTGTGTAACCCATCGTGTCCACTGGCGTTACATGCAGAACACATATAAATCACGAGTGATTTTGCAACAGCGGTCATTTTTGTGAAACATTCTGCCTTGCATAGTTACTTCGATTTCCAGAATGTGCCTTAGAGAGAATAAAAAGATGCTTGAAAAAATAGTAGCACATAATTTTTCTGTCCTTTTTACCGTGTTACATGCAGATTTTTTTTATAGAAATAATGTAAATATGTGTTTTATCTGAAAAATTGTTTATCTTTTATCTCAGTAAATATATATACAAATAGACTCAAAGTGCTTCCAAACTTGCTTTATAACATTAGCCTACATCTTGTTTGAATTTTTATCCCCTCTGTCCTGTTTTTAGGAACCAGTTCCATAGAAGCACCCATAACAAAAATACAGAACATCATTAGATTCATTCCTTAAGAACTGGTGTTGCTTTTTCAATGAATGTACTGTATATGTGAAACAAGTCAAGCTGAACATTTCAGTCATATCCCAGTCCTAATCTAAGGGGAATGGAAGTAAGGAACATTGTGTGTGCCAGATGACCGTGTTTCCACAACTCAGCTATATAAAGAATGTGGTAATGTGACTCAATGACAGGGACTTGGCAAAAAATGAGGCTACCTTCCTCAAGGGTCCCTGTCTGTTTCCGACGATAATTGAAAATAATGTAAAAATAGTCATGTGCTGCGGACATGGGTTAACTCTCTGAGGACAAGGTCAAACCCTCTCCTTTTACTTTAATTTCCTCATGATTAATTACACACCCGGACTTGGTTGGGAAGCATGTTTTACAAGTTCTGAAAGATGTTCTACACTGATTTCTTAAGCTAATTTGATTAAGCAATGCTGGGAGACTGGTTCTGTTGGTAGACTAAATGAGATGTATGAATGCAAATATAGACTAGATGTGTGTTTATGTTTATCTTATTAGTATGTTGCACTGATGATGCTCTTTTCAATTCTTCCCGCCTCCTTCTAGACAAATAGCCATGATAGCTTTAAATGTGATCATCTCGATGCAGATCATTCCCCAGAGAAAGATAATAGGCAGACATACTCAGACTGTGAAATCAAAATGTTCACACTGATCAGATGTCAGACTTCAACTACATCACATGCAAGGTTTGGTTGCTATGGACACCGTTGCTGGTACGAACAGCCCCAGTGACATATATCAGATCTAGATCAGCACACATCTCCATGTCATATAATTGCTCTGACTATCTGACAGATAGTTGTTGTTTTTTTCCACACAGAAAACAATTTCATCTTTATCAACAATCAATCAGGAAATAAATGATATTCTTAGATTATAATGAGCGTTTCAGCCTTTAATCTTCTTGGAAATCCATGATACAGCCAAAGTAATCCCGCTTAGATTTTCTGACTGATCAGAGGAACATGATTGTAATCTAGGGGTCCAATAGGATTATTTAAATAATGAACGCAATTACACAACAACACAAGTCTAGAGCCCATACTGTTAATTCAATCACTACATGCAAAACCTGATACATTTCCATACATTACAATATATTTCTCTAATGAAATTGTCAGTCAGCTAAATCAGAGGTTTTCCATCACAGCTTAATTAACAACAAAACTAAACAGCAACGTTTTGCATCAATTTGCATCACCTGTGGAATATAAGCAACTTAAATTGAGCAAACAGACTATTTGCTTAGACACATAAATGCTTATGAATGTGAATTATACAGTATAAATGGGATTTTGTTTATAAAATATCTCAGTCCATCACAGTGTAGATGAATATGAAAATAAAACGACTTAATTTTAGATGATCGGAAACGGGAGACTAATTAGTGCAACATTACTTTAAAGTGCAAGATACTAAATATTGAATAAAATGATCTTGGACTGAGACTGTGATTGACACTGGGTGTTATTCGTGTCCTTTCTAGGTCTCCGAAGCATTTACTCAGCAGCACTTCAGAAGCCTCCACAACATGGTGAGTGGGTGCATGATTGATATCATTTACCATTAACCATACCGTTACTTGCTAATGTGCGCACTGTAATGCACTCTAACTCTCAGCTCTCTTGGGCCTCAGAGGGCTTTCAAGTTGTTGTATTTGATTTCAGCAGGTTTTTAATGCGTCTACTTTCTCATGGCAACTTGCACGTGTTTAGTCGTGGCTGCTTTGCATTAACACTCGCTCTCAAGCTTTTGTGAGCCTGATGGAGCAGTCTGTCTTGCTGTAATTTCTTGGGTTTCTGCTAGACTTAGTTCATGCTGTGGGTAAAAATCAGATGAGTGCAGCTTATGGTATGGCGTGCAGTCATATGTCAAACCCCAGTGCTGCATGCAGGGATGCAGCAGTGGCAAAGCACACACTGGCTGTGTGGACAGAGGTAAAGTAAAGACTAAAGAAAGTAATAATGAAAGTTTTTTTTGCGGCTCAGTCCCTTACTGCAAACAAGATCAGTCAAACTTTGAACTTGGAAAAAGAAACATCCAAAATCAACAGCTCCTGTAATCTACAAACACAACAGAGACAGAAAGTCGCTGGCGGGAGCCAGTGCCGAAGGGAGATCCAAAGCAACTTCAGATTTGTCAGTTCACACACACAAACAGGCTCAGGCATCATACTCTCACTCCCCCAGCCCTCCAAAGAAACACTCACTAACAGGCAGAGACTCTCACAGACCCCCAAAGACACATTCACTTTCAGGCACAAATGTGTACTTTTGCATTCATAGGCACACAAACTACAGAGGACATACTAGTGAGGTTTGTTGTCAAGATATCATGAAGACAAAGAGCCAGCCTCCTCTCGGGATGAGTGAATTTGATCAAAGCAAAGCTTTGTTCCAAGTCAGGATCACTTTTCAACTTCTTAAGCTAATGAACAGTTTATTCTGGCTAATGAAGTTGACAGCTGCTAATGAATTTGACAGTGTTTTTGTGTTGTTCTCAACAACACAACACAAATAATAACATTGTTACAGTATTGCTGTTCAAACGCAGCAGCAGCAAGAAGTGAAAAAAGAGGAAAAAGATTTCACAGTCTATCTCCTTCCCTGCTATGAGAACAAGCATGTCAAGGATAATCAATGTTCACGTATTTTTGGATCATTTAATTTCACCCATAACCATCAGTTATGAGAAATGTCAGATGTAGAAGTGTATAGAAAATCGGTCTCCCACATGCTCTGCAGCAGAGCCTCGGAGCTGCCAAACTGCCACCCCCAGCAGTCCACTTGGCCATATTGTTGATGTGCAATAAAATACCACTGTAATTGTCCATTAATCTAAGATTGATCAGCATTCATTATGGTGCATGCAGGGAGGCTATTGAAACACTGCATGCGTGGTATTACATAATTTTACACGGTGGCTTGATGGCGGGGTTTACAAGAAGACTACATTTATAATGTGGGTATAATCCTTGTTCAGTGAGGGTGAATGAGCAGAATAAAGAAGAGGTGGGAAACAATTTAAGTCGTCTATCCACAACTCAAATCTGCATATATAGAAGATTTTGAGAGCAGTAATAACCCAGTCTTAGTGGTTTAAAAATAATCAGGAACTATGTACTCACTCAGATAGCCAACAGTACCTGGTACCATCAGAAACAACACATTATTATACAACCAGGCACTGAAAATGAAGGACAAATGGCATCCCATCCTGAGAAGATACAATTGGCTTATTTACAGCTGCTTCATTCATTTTTGTCAAACCGTCTCTTTCTAGTCATAAGAAAGTAACAAGCAACCTGAACGGATGCTTCAAAATACCACATCATAGATCTAATTTGGGTCAGTCTTTTTCATTCTCCACAAAGGGCTGTCAGCTCTGGAATGCATTGCCAACTGAAATCAAACTAATTACAGATATGATTTTTTTACAGCAAAGGTTAATGGCAGGCTCAAATGCAAACCAGAGCTATAGCCATTTAAGCAAACTGCTCTATGCATTTCAGTGTACTGATATTTTGATCCTTTGGAAGTGTTTATGTAAATGTTTATGGAGAATTAGCAATAGCCATAAACTCCTTCCTACTTGTCTCGCAGTTATGTTGAGTCCAATGTTGCCTATAGTAAAAAAAATAAATTAATGCATTTCCATCAGCCAAAACCTACAATTAGCTTTGAGATATTACCAAAGTGTATGAGTCAGTCCTCAGATGATAAGGTAATTGAAGCGAACTGAATACTGTCTGTAGACTTTGATGTGTCTATAAAGGGAAGGGGATTTGTTTTTAACAATGCACAAATGCAGTGAAGTACATGCAGTTGCTGAAGCAGCATCTCTCCTGCTGATGTGCATTATGTACCTAGTTAATGCCGAAAATTACAATAAGCATGTATAATTTATGTTTTAGAGACCGCCCTATGCTGCATTTAAACATGCAAGTGATTTGACGGTGATAATGTGTTGAGATTATGCATATTATTACACCTTTGCCTGTTTAACGTAACAATCATTTTCTCCAACAGTTCAGTCGCTGCTTTTAATAAAACGTTTAATATTCAAATCACATGTCCAAATCAGGGTGTAATGGTTAGACTAAAAAAAAAATATGAAAACCAGTAAACATTTTAGATTTTAAGTTAGAGGATATTGAAACCTAATATGCATGTGTTGTTTCGTTTTCCCACCTGGAATTTCTGTTCACCAGCTCTTTGATGCAACCTGTGGCAATATGTGTGTATATATGTATATATGTGTGTATATGTTAGCAATATGTTAACTACACGTTCATTTGGCCAAAATATTTATTAATTCCTTTTTTTTTTTTTGGAAAAATCTGTTTATTGACATTTTTTTGAACATACACAAATCACAAATTTAGTAAATGTACACAGTAGATCCCCCTACTCCCCCCTTGCACCACCCCTACTCCATGATCCCGGATCCTCTAAAGGAAAAGAGAACACAAAATACAAAAGAGAAAGTGTTGTGATAAAGAAGGACTAATAGAACAAAGTATAATATCCAAGTAGAATGATTGTAATGAAAATGAATTAATAAATAAGTAAATAGGCAAATAAATTAAATTGAATTAAATGAAAAAATAATAATAAATACAAAAATAAATAAATAAAAGAAGGGGAAATTAAATGAATAAACACAGCATTGGTTTAAGTTGCTACTTCATCTAAATATTTAGAAATATACAAATATACACTACTGGTAAAAAATGTATTAGTTCTACAGAGTTATTTAACCCATAAAGACCCAAACATCCATCACTGACCAAAAGCATCTACTGATCTAAACTGTTTAATACCTGTTGATCCGCTAATCCTATCAAAACATGTAAATAATTGATGTAAAATACAGTTTGCCATCTTTTCATGGTCATCAGATATGACCTATTTGGATGTTCAGAGGCTCCGTAGTTACCATGGAAACACTGTCATCTTCTATACATTGATTCACCAGTAAAACCCATGGAGTTGGATCAATGACAGTGGATGGACACACTGGGTTTATGTTCAGTTCATGATGGATTTTACTAAAAAGTCACTTTTTCTTCAGTTTTTTCCTTTTTGATAGAATAACCTTTGAATTTACTCAAAGCTTTTCTGAACATCTACATAATCAGTGGATTAAATATAGGAAAATATATGATTTACACTGAAAAAACTCCAAATAAAGAGGATAATATTAGATTAAATGGTGATAAAAACACTTGAGACAGATTAAATATAGAGAAAAATTCATTTGGGAACTGTCACAAAAGTACCGCTGGGTCTTTATGGGTTAAAATGCATCCAACACCTTTGTACCTTAGTGAGAGTGACCTGCACTGTCCTTTATATAAGGCATGGTTATACTGTAAGTGAGAATCTGCAGGACCTGCCAGTCTCTTCCTGGTAATAAAAGTGTGCTTGCTCAAACAAAAGATGGTACGTGCCTTCCAATACATTGGCATAGCAAAGAGAGGGAAGTCACAAATCACTTATAGCCGAGAGACAGTTTTACTGCGGCAGTAACTCTCCCTTGCACAGAGACACACACATCAACACTGCGGGCCGACCGTGGCGGCATGGTTGCTAGGAAACACCTTGGGGCCAGCTCCCTAAGTATCTGACCTGATTAATTAATTGCAAAAAGTGAGCAAATGGCAAAATTGCTTTAGCTGTCATTGCCTCTTTCAGGTTCTGCGGTAACTTTCAGTTATAAGTCAGAGTCGGCTATTTAAAATTACCATCTTAAACAACGAATTTTAGGACAATTACCCTCAGGATCAGACAGGATGTACTATAGCTCAGAGGACTCCAGGATAAGAAGTTGATACCTTTATTAAACCTCTATTAAAAGCCATTACAGGATGTTTTTCATTTACTAGTTTAAATAAAAGTGAGCTCTAAAAACCAGTGTACCTATTACAAATGAGGCAGCCATGTCGCTTTAACCCTTGAAGACCTAGATCTATATATTTTTTGGTAACTTTCAGATGTTTTTTTTCTCATCGTTCAACCTTTTCTAGGGGATTATGCTTTTATCCTCTGCATTATTCAGTGAGAAGCAAATATTCTCCTATATTTAGTTGACTGAGCATGTAGATATTCTTAACTCAAAGGTTGTAGAAATGACAAAATATATGCAAAATATATCATTCAATTAACACTGAAACAAGTGTCTACACCCATGACATTTGTCAAACTGTTAGTGAATCAGTATTGCAGAAAATGGTGGTTTTTGTCATGTTTATTAAAGAGCCTCTGGATGTCCAAATGAACCATATCTGATGCTAGGGAATAGCTGAGAAATTGCATTTTACCTGGATTATTTCAATACACTGATAAAAGTAATGAAACATTTTCGATCAGTAGATGCTTTTGGTCTCTGGTAGCTGTTCACATCTTTGAGGGTTACTATCACAGTATGTAAAAGCTTAGACTGGACAATGTTAGAAGCATTGTGAGTGTTGTCATTTACACATGCAGGAGCTGGATTTTCTTTGTTAGATGCAACCTGTTTACTCCTGTTTACACCTGCACATAACAGTAAATTGTTTCCACAGGGACGGATGTGTGCAGACTTGTAAATGGACTTAATAAAAGACAGTATAAAAGATGTATAAATTAAATGGAAATATCCAACCAAGGCAGCACCAGTGTGATTTTACCATCAATCATCAGTCTCCTGCTGAAATATAAGCTGGAGGAGGCTTTGACTTTGACCAGAGAATGACCTTTGCCTCAGAAAGGAGTCATTGGTAACCCAATTAAAAGGAAATGTCACGCTGGTAATTGTGTCTCACAATGTGAATCATCCATGCGGGTGATGCGCACTGAATCCATGGACAGGGTGATATGTGGCTTTGAAGTCTCACCGCTTCTCTGACGCTTGATGTCCTTTTCTCACACTGTCCCATGCCAGCTAAATTGGACTTTTTCAGGTTTGTGTTGACATTTGTTTAATCTTCTGCTGCTAAAAAGTACCAATATATATCCAGACTTGTTTTGTTATAAACACTCGCGCTAACAATTTGAAGTACACTCTTTAGAGGGGCTATATGTATTTTTAAAAATGACCTGTAATTATCATTTGTGTGTTTAGAATAAAGAAATCTGAAGTTCTGCTAAAGATGTCAATGTATTGGATTGTGGACTGTCCAACAGATTTATGTGACCACTAGAGGGAGTAGTGAGTCACTCTGCTGGTCTGTCATGGTGAGGAAAATTAACACCACAGGACTGTTGACCAAACCATCCAAAAGGGACCAGATGGGATGAGAACCACTAATAAACAACTTTTAGAGTCAAAGAAAGTGACAAAAGTGATAAAAGCTAAAGCACTGTAGTTGTTTTCCCCACTGGACACAGGTCTAAATGAAAAGAATGGAATTTAATGATGAAATCATAATGTTTCTTCTATACAGGTGAGTTTGATTGTGAAGCTTATGAAGGTGTAAATTATTATGTGATGTGTTTGGTTAATCTAAACTGCCCATAGGTGTGAATGTGAGAGTGATTGTCTCTATATGTCAGCCCTGCGATGAACTGTAACTTGTCCAGGGTGTACCCCGCCTTCGCCCTTAAGTAGTTGGGATAGGCTCCAAGTGACCCCCGTGACTCTAGTGAGGATAAAGCAGGTTCAGATAATGAATGAATGAGTGATGTTATTATCTGTCCTGTTCACTGTTGGTTGATCCATGGTTCAGACTAAACTGTGACAGACCTCGTTTAGATGATTCCAAACAGACCTTTAGTGTAGATATTGACAACACAAACTGATCAGAAAATGGACGTGATTCGTGGTTTTACTGTTTTATGTTTAAACAGAGCTAAGCTAACAGAGCTATAATGTAAACTATCAGATGGTGCAGTATGAGGAGATTATAAGACCCAGTGTTATTTTAAATGTCAAACTCAGCAACTAGAAAAACCCTCAAGAGCATAGACCTCTGCCAAAGCAGATCAGCCCCCCCAATCACCTCCAAAATGTAATCATTTGTTCCTTGTACCAGTATCAACATTTCCTGAAAATTTCATCAAAATCTGTCCATAACTTTTTGAGTTATCTTGCTAACAGACAAACAGACAAACCCTGATGAATACATAACCTCCGCTGTTCCTCGGCGGAGGTAATTATGAGTTTTTGTGTAAAGAACAAAACTTGATGATACCGTAAATACAGGTGTGTGTAAACAACAGTGTTAATATTGTTTTGGTGTAGTCACAGGAGTGTTCCGGTACACGACACCCCCACGCTGTTCAGAGTTATAACATGTAACCCCTATATTTCTGCCAAGCATGTTTTACCCCTTGGCCAACTTCGGGCCAAAGGAGTATTGTAATCGTTTTGTCGTCTGTCTGTCTGTCTGTCCATTCAACAACATAATCAAATTATCTGAAGAATGCATTGAGATATCTGCACCAAATTTATACTATGGATGCATCTTGTCATGGCGCAGAAAAATATTGAAAATTGGTGACCTTGACCTAGCTTTTCAAGGTCAAATGGCCTTGTGCAGTTACAATATCTGAGTACTTTCCAATATACAGGGTGGGGAAGCAAAATTTACACTATTTTGAGGCAGGGATTGAAAGACAGTGTATGACCAATTAGTTTATTGACAGTCATGAGAATTTATTTGCCACAAGAAAATGTACATAATAGAAAATGTTTTTATTCTATGTGTCCTCCTTCTTTCTCAATAACTGCCTTCACACGCTTCCTGAAACTTGCGCAAGTGTTCCTCAAATATTCGGGTGACAACTTCTCCCATTCTTCTTTAATAGTATCTTCCAGACTTTCTCGTAATAGTTTTGCTCATAGTCATTCTCTTCTTTACATTATAAACAGTCTTCATGGACACTCCAACTATTTTTGAAATCTCCTTTGGTGTGACGAGTGTATTCAGCAAATCACACACTCTTTGACGTTTGCTTTCCTGATTACTCATATGGGCAAAAGTTTCTGAAAAGGTATGGATAATAGTGTTAGGTATGATTATGACATCAATATATGTTTGGTTTCAAAACAATTGACGTAGTGCCTGCTGAGGAAAAACAACTAAATGTTCATTGTAAATTTTGCTTCCCCACCCTGTAAATACAAGAGTCAGCCAAAATAATGTATACACACATCAGGAAAAGAAAAACTTGCAGCAATATTTATTTTGTATAAGTACTTGTATACTTATAGATACCTTTTTCGAAGTTTGATCAAATTACGATAACACTGTGAACTGTTGTACGATGTTTTCCCAACAAATAGCATTAGCCTCATGAATGTAGCATCAACAAGTGACGTCTACAGTTGTTGACTGAGGAACGTAAGATCATTTTAAGGTGGTACTTAAAATTTGAGAATGTTGTTGAAGTCGAAAGACAATGGAGACGTGAGTTTGGTTCAGAACCTTCTACACATCTGACAATTTCACAGATTTGTGAAGTTCGCCGTACACATAAACATCTGGAGGCTAATGGTCACCACTTTGAGCACCTCTTGGAATTGTAGAGGCCAAAGGTAACTTGTATTAATCTCATGCTGTCTGAATGAATTTGTTATTGAAATATTTATGCAACTTTTTCTTTTCCTGATGTGTGTATGCATGATTTTGGCTGACTCTGTGTGTATGTAATAAGTTTTACACAAAGACAATCTAATCTAAAGTATAGGTCAGTAACTTTCAACAGAATCTGATACTATCTTTGGCTGAGGGGGATTAAAAGTAGACAGCACATTATGTTTGTCATCTTGGTTTTTTACTGTGAATTTTATTTACTTATTTAGTTGTTCTTTGCATGTACATCATTTTATAGACCGAATACAGGAAAAAAATTTGAGAGTCATTGAAAGTTGTTCAAAGTTTTAACTATCCTATCTAATCTGTCTATCAGTCTCAATCCTTCTTTTGTCCTTGTTATTTATGGAACCAAAGACAGACTGGTAGAGTGATGTCTGGCAGGTGTTCAAATCTGAGACATTTGTCATAGACCCAAGGTCCAGGGGAGGAGGCTGAAAAGATGTGATGTGATTTTTGAAGAGTCCTGACATTTAAATCTCAGGAAATAATTATTTTTAGATCTGAAACACCAGTGATTTGGATGCAGTAAGAAGTTCTGCTTTTTATAATATTTTTGAAGACTGGGCTGGAATGATGATTATGAAATAGCCCACATTGTATTTGTTATTGGACGCAGTGAAAATGAGAAATGAAAATACCTGTTCCTGCAGGCACAGAGATATGATGTAGTTTATGTAGCGCTGTACATAATATATGAAGATATAGTATGGCTGTGATAGCAGATTGTCTAATCTCCGGCCTGTTATCTAGATTGGGTATTTTTCCTTCCTAAATGTTAAAACAGATTCAGGCACAGATGGCTGCTCTGCCTCTGTCCTACAGCACAGCAGATGGGAGGTTTCAGCTTCATAGCCTCACATTCATTTTGCTCTCCATTCCACTTGTAAATCAAAGTTAGAGGATTTTTCTGTCGTCCTATCTTCCTCTCTCTGCCTCGTTTGTTAAACCTTGCCTCTCTTATCATCAGCTGGGGCAGCACATCCCACAGTCTCATAAATTACGTTAAAACACACACAGTGCACCTAATGCACACTTAGTTGGTATTTTATTGTTGTAGTATTACATAGTGTTGATACACTGCTGAAACTGAATTGCAGACTCACCCATTTGGACTGAATCTTGTTTGTTTTTAAGATTTCACGAACCTCCAGAACCCCGTAACCTATATAGGGCATCAGCAGCAGCTCAACATTTTGGGAATTTGTTTTGAGATAATGGGAAATGTGCAGCTGGTTCTTGTCTCTATATGTCTGCTGTCTCTTGTGAATGCAGCAGAGAAAAGGCCTTTTGGTTGTTGCCAGTCTGAGGGCTTGACCTCAGAAATGTTAGTGCATTTCACTTTTGATAGGATTATCTTCTCCATTATTTAGAAAAAAGGAAATCTTGCAGTGTGGTGATGGCTCTCTTTTATGCATTGTTCCAATCTATAATTGCTTCTTTTCATGAATTTTGTGGGGAAAGGTTAGGCTGGTAAATCTTACAGTTGTTTGGCTCCATACTAGATTATCAACTGAACTGAACAAAAAGGGAGTCAGGAATTATGGACAAATGGTTATTGGTGGCCATTTTATATGTTCTGTGCTCTCTTTCTTATTCCTGTGATTGCACTGTTAGGGCAATGTGCCTTTTAAAAACAACTATAACATGATGTGTTTTCTGAAAAATATAAAAAAAAAAAAAAAAAAAAATAAGTGGCACAACAAACCCCACCCCTCGCACATATTATAACTTATTTTGGCATTGATCCAGCTGATGTCCTCATGTCTATCCATGTGCTAATGTCAGCATATCAATATACAGGGGTTGGACAAAATAATGGAAACACCTTCACCTCAAGATGATAATGCCCCAATCCATACAGCTAGAATTATTAAAGAATGGCATGAGGAACATTCTAATGAAGTTGAGCATCTCGTATGGCCGGCACAGTCCCCAGACCTCAACATTATTGAGCATTTATGTTCAGTTTTAGAGATTCAATGAAGACGTCGATTTCCACCGCCATCGTCTCTAAAAGAGTTGGAGGGTATTCTAACTGAAGAATGGCTTAAAATTCCTTTGGAAACAATTCACAAGTTGTATGAATCAATACCTCTGAGAATTGAGGCTGTAATTGCCGCAAAAGGCGGACCTAACCCATATTAAATTATATTTTGTTGATTTTTTAAGGTGTTTCCATTATTTTGTCCAACCCCTGTACTCTATATGTCAATGGCCAAAAAACAAAACCTCCAATCTGCAAATTTTTATATTTTGAGTTTTCATATTAAATGGTGAGAACAACGATGACTCCACATTTTCAGTCTATCTGCAAGATAATCCCGCCCTTTCTTATGACATGAAGGTCACCTGACAAAAACCTCCTAGACCATTCTATGATAAAACTAAACATTTTTTTGTTATTTCCTGAAAAAAGGGATTTTTTCAGATAGGAGGTTTTGTATTTGTGCCAAGTTTGAAGTAAACTGAAACAAAGTTGATGTTTTTATAAACATTTGAAATTTTGACCATGATAAGTAAATGGAAAAAAAAAAAGATAAAAAAAAAATCATAAAAAATAAAAAGTTTTGACCTACTTTTCCTACAATGTAACCACATCTATTCTTGGCCACTGGCAATCTATAAACCCAATTTGGTATGAATTCCACCAATAGTTTTGCTGTTACAAACATTTTAAATTTCACTTAGAAGTAAATCGAGGGAAAAAAAGATTTTAAAAATTCATTAAAAATTTGAACTTAAACCTACTTTTCCCAAAATGTAATGACATCTATTCTGGGTCACTGGCAATCTATAAACCCAATTTGGTATGAATTCACCTAATAGGTTTGTTGCTAGAGTGTCAACAAACAAACAACCAAATAAACAAACAAACCAAACCAAAAACAATACCCCTTGGCTCCCCTTCGAGGGGCGGGGTAAAAATCACAGTTGGTCAGCTGATCGGTAAACCTGATTTGAGGCCTTGGGCAAGGATTATTCAGTAGATCTTCTTGTAAGCACTAGTACATGTTTATTATAATGAATTCAATAATTTAGAGTGCTTCAGTGTTTTGGTTAGGAGGAGATTATAAAGTACCGTACTTTTACAGCTAAATTTAATGGCATGTTCTCATATGCAGCACTGGCAGATGTTCGTTAAAATGGATTAGAGTGCAGGATATCTGAAGCCCCTCTCTGTTTTAATTAACCGATACCTCTGATAAATATTTAAAACCTTGGCAATGACATTGCCACAGAAGGAGGCACCCAAGGATAGATTAAGTGAGTGAAGAGTTGTGCTTTTAAACTACCATACTGCTCGGTAAAATATTTCAGGGTACTTAAAGACTTTGAGTTTATGTATGTAAATCTCTTAGGGTGATGACTAATTTGTAGGAACGAACGCAAGGTTAGAGCTCCAGTCATGGGCAGCAAGTTAGTGTCCATATTATCTACTGGCTGAATGTGGGTATGCCCTATAGTGAAAAATGCTGCTTACTAACAGTGTGTATTAACATTGGGGTTGCACTTCTTCCCACCCCTTTTTGGGCATATAAATCGAATTATTGTGCTCTTCCTCTGTCTATGATTGTTATGATTGTTGATATTTGTATTATTACCTCTGCCAAGTGTAACAGCTGAGGAAATGTTTTCATCAGGTGTGTCTGTCTGTCTGACTGTCTGTTAGCAAGATAACTCAAAAAGTTATGGATGGATTTTCATGAAATTTTCAGGAAATGTTGATACTGGCACAAGGAACAAATGAGTAAATTTTGGTGGGGGGGGGGGGGCACATTTTGATGAAATTTTCAGGAAATGTTGATACTGGCACAAGGAACAAATGAGTAAATTTTTTGGGGGGTGGGGGGTGGATTTTGATG
Source organism: Sphaeramia orbicularis (assembly GCF_902148855.1). Taxonomy (NCBI): domain Eukaryota; kingdom Metazoa; phylum Chordata; class Actinopteri; order Kurtiformes; family Apogonidae; genus Sphaeramia; species Sphaeramia orbicularis. The sequence continues at coordinate 30,129,814 of NC_043968.1, read as the reverse complement.
AAATTTTCAGGAAATGTTGATACTGGCACAAGGAACAAATGATGGTGGGGGGGAGCAGATTTTGATGAAATTTTCAGGAAATGTTGATACTGGCACAAGGAACAAATGATTAAATTTTGGTGGGGTGGAGGGGCAGATTTTGATGAAATTTTCAGGAAATGCTGATACTGGCACAAGGAACAAATTAGTGAATTTTGGTGGGGGGGGGGGATTTTGATGAAATTTTCAGGAAATGTCGATACTGGCAGAAGGAACAAATGAGTAAATTTTGGTGGGGGTGGGGATGCAGATATGATGAAACTTTCAGGAAATGTTGATACTGGCACAAGGAACAAGTGAGTAAATGTTGGTGGGGTGGGGGGGCAGATTTTGATGACATTTTCAGGAAATGCTGATACTGGCACAAGGAACAAATGAGTGAATTTTGATGGGGGGGCGGATTTTGATGAAATTTTCAGGAAATGTCGATACTGGCACAAGGAACAAATGAGTAAACTTTGGGGGGGGGGGGGGGGGGGGCAGATTTTGATGAAATTTTCAGGAAATGTTGATACTGGCACAAGGAACAAATGAGTAAATTTTGGTGGGGGTGGGGGGTGTGGATGTGGATATGATGAAATTTTCAGGAAATGTTGATACTGGCACAAGGAACAAATGATAAAATTTTGGTGGGGGGGGGCAGATTTTTATGAAATTTTCAGGAAATGTTGATACTGGCACAAGGAACATATAAGTAAACTTTTTTGGGGGGGGGGCAATTTTGATGAAATTTTCAGGAAATGTTGATACTGGCCCAAGGAACAAATGAGTAAATTTAGGTGGTGATGGGGGGGGGGGGGGGGGGGGGGGGGGCTGAGCTGCCTTGGCGGAGATGTGCACTCTCCCAGTGCTTTTTTAGTTATGTATGTTTTGGTTGTTCCCATATACGTATGTCACATTTCATTGCATGTTTGTAATAACTCACTAACTCACTAATCACTAAATCAGGTCGTGCATAGCTTTGCAATCCTCCCACCAGTCTGAGCGCTTCCTTATCCTCCAAAGAGACTGGCGTAGTTTTTCACTGTCTTCACACAGTTAATGATGGATGGTTACTGGCACTAAACCTGCGGTGGTCGGTCAAAGGGCAGTCTCACTAAACAGGACCATATATTCAGATGACAAGCCATTAATTCAGCTTTATTTACGGTATATACAGCCGAGTTATTGCAAAAATCATCTCAAGTCATTTTACTTTTACAGTAAGCCAACTTCTTGAACAAGCACTTGGTGAGAGTCAGGAGGAAAAACTCCCTATTTACCGCTGACCCCGTTCTTCAGCTTCAGTATGCGATCATTCTTAGGTCTGCTGTTATTTACAGAGAACAGATTAGCCAGCAGACATTTACTTTCAATCAATATGAGAAATTATACAGTGTTTATCCAGACTATGACTGAATAAACATCTGCAGCTCATTAGCCACTCGCTGTTTACCTCCGTCGATAAGGTTTGAAGTTAAGTGGAGATGTGTGATTAAAAAAAACTGACTACATGACATGAATACGCCATAAAACATGACAATCACCTTCAGGAGAATGGAAAAATACTGATTATATGTTTATCAACCTTTAGTATTGGCACACCTCTTACATTAGAACGGTGATAATCTCTCTGACATTACTGCATTAGTCAGAAATGTTGGCAATGAAACACTCTGCGAAATGTAGTGTGGGCCATAAGAGAGAAGCTATCTGCAGAATGACTGTGAACAGTGTAAATCCATCAGCCACAGTCTTGCCATTTTCCCATCTAATTCCTTATCATGCTGATGAATGAGTGGGCCATGGCAGGACATTTATCAGTTCAGGTGTCGGACTATTCTCATCATTTCTTAAGTGAAAAACAGGCTTTGACATTATCAGCCAGTGGAATTGCCATTTTTACCATTTAGTAATCTGGAGGAAGTCATTCATGCTTTTATCCTTCGTTGTTTAGACTACTGTATTGTATTTGGTCTGGTGCAGCAGCTACAAATTTAGCTACACTGTAAAAAAAATATAACCATGGAATTAAAACCAAAAAGTTGTAAAATTGTGAAAGTGAAAATACAAAGAAAAGTTGTTTATCTAAAAAGGTTTTTGTGTTAACAATGAAATTAAACATATAGCTGTAGTTTTTACAGGATGGTCCGATCAAGCAAAAGTGAACATCAACATGAAAAAGTACATTTGTACACATCATTTATCAAGTGGGCTCCTTTTTTTGTTTTTAGCTAAAAATCTTTATTTTATGGAGCTGTTATCCTTTTTAAAATACCATTTGAAGAAAAAAAAAAAAGTTAAAACTGATTTTATCAATTGTACTTTTTAAACCATAGCCATAGCTCGAATTTGACGCTAAAAATTATAACTAAAAATTTGGATATGTATTCAGTTTGTTGATAATATAATTATAGATGAATGTTAAGTTTCAAGTATTAGATTTTCAGTATTTTGTAAATATTGTAGACATTTATGAGTTTGAACATTTGTGGGTTGCTTTCAAGGCCCTGTCCACATGTTACCACAAAAATATCAATTTAAAATGTTCAAATTATAATAATAAAACTTTTAATTCAGATATTTGAGGGAAATTTTCAGAAAGTAATGATATTTTGATACATTTTGGTTGATGCATACAGTGGTAAAGAGTCGTCAATGTGTTACTATGGCAGCCTGTCCACGTGTTAGCACATTCTCATGTCAATAAAACAGAGACTTTTCAATATTTTACTCCAAATTTATTTTCAGCATGGTTGAACGTAATATCTAAGGGGTTTTATCCTACTTGATATCAGTTTCTTTCAAGGACCACATGTTTTGAATGTTTGCATAAACCTTAAAAAAAACTGATGTCCGTTTCAAGTCCACGTGTTACCGAGCAGTAATTTGACATTCTTCACCTAAAAATTTTATCTCCCCTAATCTTGTTATACATAATATTAAAGTGCTTATAAATACCTAATCGAATATGTATAATACATGCATATAAGTTATTCTGCTTACATGACAGAGACTGTTGAGCATGAAATGTGTCCATGTGTTAACGCTTGATAGGACCCAGGAAGAGTATGTTAACAAAAGCAGATTTGTATGCAGAAATTATGTATTTCTCTTGTTTTGAGAAAATAAAACAGTAAATTGAAAAACAATACGGTGCCGTTTAAATTGCAAGACCATAATATTGAAATAACAGCCTATTTTCATGCTTTTTTTTAATAATAAAAAAGTAAATTTTACATTTTAAACATGAAAATATCACCAAAATCTAATGTTAAATATACATGTTGAACATATTAAATCTACATGCTACTCCATAAATATGTTTACGGTTTGATGTGTTTTTTTACACATAAAATCATCAGATAACAAAGAACCATACAACATGGTCAAACTAAATTTTCAGCACTCGAAAAGGAGTGGGAAGAAGTATAACTTACAGACTCCCACCCCTTTTATTTACAAACCATTCACATACACCGTGTTAGTCACCTCACATACAATCAATTTGCATAATCAATCGTTTTTAATATAAACTATAATACTTATATGCACTTTTATTATTTACTTCAAATACAATCATTAATAAATGTGATACTATCTCCTTATCATGATAGTCTGTATTAATTAATTACAAATAGGCAATACACAATGATACCTTATTTTATGCATTCTTCTATAGTATAAGTAGATCTTCACTTATTCAGATGATTGTTCTATATTTTGTTATTATAGTGGATTTATACATCTTTTTAAATGCTCAAATTGAACAAGACATTTTAAAGTTTTGGTCCAGATTATTCCACAGATGTACCCCTCTTAACACAGATACACTGGCTTTTTAGGTTTGTTCTACATTTAATTTTCTTGTAGATTTCAGTTCCTCTTAAATCATAATTACTTTTCCTGTGCTCAAACATCTCCTGTAGACTGTAGGGGAGCATATGGTCATGGACTTTAATACATTATGATAAGAATATTAAGGTCAACAAGATCGTGTAGTTTCAGATCATTTAATTTTATAAATAGGGAATTAGTTGGAGCTCAGTACTGTGTTTGATTGACAATTCAAATTGCCTTTATTTGAAGAAAGAATATGGAATTAATATTTAATTTATAATCATTACCCCATATCTATACATAATAGTTGAGATATGGAAGAACAAGAGAATTATACAATATATGGAGAGATTTCTGGCTTAGAAGGTTTTTGGTTTTATGCATTATAGTGGTACTTTTGGCTAGTATTGTTCTGGTAACCACAGCTGCCAGGTTTTTCCTGTAAAAACAACAGGATTTTTTATTTTTTTTTACACTGTAATACATACACAAACCCTCAATTTGTTTTGTCAAAATCTAGAATTATTATTATTATTATTATTGTGACTTTGCTGATGAGCTATAAAGCATGACTGGTTCTGTCCCAAAGCTATACAACAACTCTGCTCCACAGCCACAGCACTTCTGGATTTCCTCAAATTTAGGTTTAAGGCTACAGACTTGAGCCATCAGGGACCCGAAGCTTTGAAAAGCTTTGCATTATTGGAACCAGGCCAGTAAGCTCATCATTTTTTTATCGCAGCTTTAAAAACTATTTATGTACGTGCTTTTATGCTTGGATTAATTTGCTTTACTCTAACATTACTTTCATTAATAAACTTTCATTTTGTCCAGAGGGCTGTTTTAATCTGAACTTTAATATTGTCAGTATATTCAACTTCTGCAATGAATTGGAATACTGACAAATAAGTAAAAAAAAATAATTTAATAGTCGCTGGGCTCCCATTACAACAAAAAAAATCAGAAGAAAATGTTGTCAGACAAGACGACAAGAATTTCTTTTTGTTTGCCAGGACATCTCAATTACAACTCTGTTTTCGCTCTTGTAGCCACAAAAATAACTTACTTTAATAGCAGAAAATTACATAGATGACCAGAATCTGACAGAATATGCTGTTTTCCAGTGGTTTAAACATGAGAAATATTTGTACTTTTCAGCCTGAAGCCCCTTCAACACAGTCTTAAAGCAGCAGGAGCAAAAAAGGCTGTAATTAGAAAATACACACCTCCCTTCTGCAGCTGTCTCCAAATCTAAAGACTACATATTAATACAGAAGAACTGACATTGCTTCATGCTGTTATGAAAAAGTGAAGTAACTATTCCATGTTGAGACACAAAGTAGAACAATAGAATCAGAGCCAGGTTTTTTCTTGTAGAATCTGATCAGTGATTGGTAATTACAGCTGTCAATCACAGATTTAATCCTCCTACCTGTCAAGAAGAAGAAGAAGGAGAAGAGGAAGAAGAAGAAGAGAAGAAGAAGAAAGAAGAAGAAGAAGAAGAAGAAGAAGAAGAAGAAGAAGAAGAAGAAGAAAGAAGAAGAAGAAGAAGAAGAAGAAGAAGAAGAAGAAGAAGAAGAAGAAGAAGAAGAAGAAGAAGAAGAAGAAGAAGAAGAAGAAGAAGAAGAGAAGAAGAAGAAGAAGAAGAAGAAGAAGAAGAAGATTTTATTTGTCAGTATATATTGTACATGTCACACAACAAATCTGACTGTCATTCTTTAAAGGAGTGATATTTTCCTTTTTTTAAATGGAATTATGCATTTTCAAACATTTGCCTGTGCTCTACATAAACTGTAAATGCAATGCTTTGGTCTGAATTCTTCATTAATTCAACTCCACGGGTCCATCTTCAACCCTATATCTGAGTAATGACACCAGAAAGGTGCTTTGGAGCGCCGGCCCTTTAAATGCACATGAGCCACTTCAGGCCCCGCCCAGTGCATATTAATAATACGCAGGATCATTCATAGTAAGGCTGTTGTCCATCTGTAGTCCCAACATAAAACAACAGTTCACCTAAAATAGTATAATCCAGTACTCCATTACATAAAACAGTATAATCCAGTACTCTATGACAAAAAACAGTATAATGCAGTACTTCAGTACATAAAACAGTATAATCCAGTACTCCATTACATAAAACAGTATAATCCAGTACTCTATGACAAAAAACAGTATAATGCAGTACTTCAGTACATAAAACAGTATAATCCAGTACTCCATTACAAAAAACAGTATAATCCAGTACTCCATTACATAAAACAGTACATAAAACAGTACAATCCAGTACTCCATTACAAAAAACAGTATAATCCAGTACTCAATTACATAAAACAATACATAAAACAGTACAATCCAGTACTCCATTACAAAAAAACAGTATAATCCAGTACTCCATTACATAAAATAGTATAATCCAGTACTCCATTACATAAAACAGTACATAAAACAGTACAATCCAGTATTCCATTACATAAAACAGTATAATCCAGTACTCAATTACATAAAATAGTACATAAAACAGTACAATCCAGTACTCCATTACATAAAACAGTATAATCCAGTACTCAATTACATAAAACAATACATAAAACAGTACAATCCAGTACTCCATTACATTAAACAGTATAATCCAGTACTCAATTACATAAAACAATACATAAAACAGTACAATCCAGTACTCCATTACATTAAACGCTATAATCCAGTACTCCAGTAGATAAAATAGTACAATCCAGTATTCCAGTAGATAAAACAGTACAATCCAGTACTCTGTTACTTAAAACAGTACAATCCAGTACTCCAGTAGATAAAACAGTACAATCCAGTACTCTGTTACTAAAAACAGTACAATCCAGTACTCTATTACATAAAACAGTACAATCCAGTACTCCAGTAGATAAAACAGTACAATCCAGTACTCTATTACATAAAACAGTATATATCCAGTACTCCAGTACATAAAACAGTACAATCCAGTACTACTCCATTACATAAATCAGTATAATTCAGTGTACTCATACAACAGACACGTTAAACATGTTATACATTTCTGCTATATTGTACACGACATAATTACTTTACATTTTCCATTTCAACAGAGCCTTACCTGTGGATCACAGGGTGTTGTTTTAAACTCCTACACTTGCTTCTCAGAAGTGATTATCTTTTATTAAACTCGTTTCTGACATTTCATTGCTGTTTCCATCTAATGTGGCATTATTTCTTATGTTCAATCAGTGAACATTTCAGTCTTCCCACTTGCAAACACATATAATTGTTTGCTAAATCTCTTTCCTTTGTACTTGTGTATATGTATAACTTTTTTTTTTTTTGCATTAAAAAAGGATCCTTCTGCTCACAGTCATAATAAGAAATGTAACAAGAAGTGACTCAAGGTTGCATTTCATCTATTAAATGTACAGCTTGTTATTGAAATGCCATGGTGATTGTTTAAGAGACAGAAAAAGTTGGATTTTTAACCCTTGCTTTAGGTTATCGTAATGCAAACCATTAATGTGAGTCACGTCTATCCACAGTGTGTGAGTTCTGTGTTTGCTCAGTGCTAATTACACTGAGTACAGAAAAAGGTCAAACACTGTGTTCAGAGGAGAAAGCGAACCTCATGTTAATCTCTAACTCTAATTTAGCCTCTGCAACACAAAATGATGAAAATATATTGGAAATATAGTTTTTGCATTTTCGCATAGCCAGCACATCTGCCAGTTTAATCTGAGTACATCCTAAAGATAACATACAAATCCAGGCAGATCGAGAGGATCAGGTACAAGAGAGGAGGAATTTAGAAGGAATGTTTTATTTCTGAATTCAAAGTGACAGCGCCCTACACTCCACTGCCTAGTGCACCTATCATATGAAATTGTATAATAGGCATCCATTTGTCAAATTAGATCAGAAGATGATATTGAGGTAAGACTGTTCATATCTCCTGTGGGATTCCATCAGGCAGCGAGGATATTTTCAACAGGCATTAATGCGTTTTGCAGTCTCATTTTGCTCAAGTTTGATAGCAGGCCGGAGCATCCACTGTGCTGGAATTAGACAACTGTCTTCTCCTCTATATTTCTCTCTCTTCTCTCCCTATCATCTACAGTTGTGCTCATAAGTTTACATACCCTTGCAGAATTAGTGATTCTTTGGCCATTTTTCAGAGAATATGAATGATAATACTAAAACTTTTCTTTCACTCATGGTTAGTGGTTGGGTGAAGCCATTTCTTATCAAACAAATGTGTTTGCTCTAGAGCTGTACGATATATTGTTTGAGCATCGTCATCATGATGTACGTGTGTGCAATAGTCACATTGCAGGTCCTGCAATGTAGAAGGTACATGAACTCATTGTGTTCTTATCTAATTTCATCCTGGCACTGGCGGCTGCTCGTCTTTCAGAGAGGGGAAGCTCATTGTTGGCTTACATAAAAAAATGGTCAAATTATTTAAACATAAATTCGTCCCTCCGTTCCTTTTTAAGAAAATGGTCAGTGACCTTATCGTACCAAGTAAACAAGAAAACGCTGAAATTATGTTAAATTGGAACAAGGAAGTATAATGAGTGTGTTTTATTTACAGTGCAAGAAATGAACAAGTAATTTCGTAGTGGTTTCTCTCTCGACTTCACAGCAGAATGTGTGACGGTATGAAACTGAACTCTGTCAAGTGAAGGAGTAGATCTCAAAATAGCTGTCAGTCAAACGGGATTCAGCCTTTTGACTGATCCTCCAATCAGCACGTGGAAGCCTGGCGTCCAGCCCAGCCTTGCTCCACCCACAGCTCCATTCACCCCCAGAGGCACCGAGTGTCCGGGGGCGGGACAACATCGTGGCATTTATCCAATTACCATCCAGTTTTGATGCAATGAAAAAAACTGTTACATGAAGTCCCATTGAAGTGCATGGACGCTGAGCATCTACGGGCAAATGCACTGAGCAGAGATCGTATGAGAAAACAGCACAACAGGAATGTATAAGTGAACAACATTGAGTCCATTGATTTGTGATAAAGCTGATTCTGAACGAACTCGTCTGTGAGATGAACGTGTTCTAACACATTTGTAGTCAATGAAATGCCAACACAACTGTACATATTTAACCATTTAATTTTCATAATTTTAGGGGAAGCTGAGCTTCTCTTGCAGTCTATGAGAAATCGCCACTGCATCCTGGGTACCTGACACACACTGCACACAGCGATCCACCAATCACAATTGTTCTTAATCAGTTTGCTGAAGCAGACCACGCCCCTGCATATGGAGTGTGTCACTGGTAACAACATTGAAAAATGAGCAACGAACAAGAGAAAATCACTAAAAACAAAGACTTGGAACCAAAAAAGAAAAGCAACGTCAGTTATCTGGAATTATTTTGGCTACAAGAAGGATGAAACTGAAACGTGTTCTGTGTTGATAGTGCCTTCCACCTGTCGCCACAACGAGAGGAAACGCGACTAATTTTGACTAAGTTTGACCATTTACGTCAGCTCCACAAAGCTATTATATCCTCCTGAGTATTTTTTCATATCGCAATATATATCGCAGAGTAACAAAACATCACAATGTCAGTTTTTTCTAATATCATGCAGCCCTAGTTTGCTCTTTTTAAATCATACTGACAACAGACACTATCCAAATGACTCTGATCCAAAGTGTAATTAATCCTCTGTACTGGTCCCTTTAACATCAATGACAGTTGGAAGTCTTTTGTGGTAGTTGTAGATGAGGCTCTTTATTTTCTCAGATGGTAAAGCTGTTCATTCTTCTTGACAAAACACCTTCCGTTCCTTTCAGATTTTTTTTTTTTTTTTTTTTGCATGAACTGCATGTTTGAGACCTCCCCAAAGTGGCTCAATAATACTGAGGTCAGGAGACTGAGATGGACACTCCTTCACCTTCACTGTTTTCTGCTGTAGCCAATGACAGGTCGACTTGGCCTTGTGTTTTGGGTCATTGTCATGTTGGAACATCCAAGAGTATCCCATGCACATTCTGTCAGGGTATGTCAGCTTATGAGCACGACTGTATCATATGCTCTTTACACTTCTTGAAAGAGCCCCGTCACAGGGTCCACATATGAATCCTTGTCCATCAGGAATGAACTCAGTCTCAGCTCCTCTTAGTCACTGCAGTGATGCAACCCTTGAGAATATCTTTCGAAGAAATGCACTGCAGCGACATGCCGAGTGTTACATTTGTGTCTGTTTGAGGCCACAGCATCGTAAAAACCTGACACTAACACACTGAGGTACAACCATAATGCCACCCCCCAAATCATAGCCTCTGCACTTGTAACCACCCTAACAGGTATAATAGCTGTCATTTGTCAAATGCATTTTAACCGAGGCCGTGTACTAGACAGAGTGCATTTATTTTTAGTATACATTGACACTCCAGACATGCATAATGGAATCCCACAGAGCAGTGTGAGTCTGGGTCTGCCTGTTGACATCTATAGTGAACCAAATTGCTGCTGTTGTGTGCTATGTAATTGACTGTTATAAATCAGACTTGCTGGCTGTGACTGTTTCAGGTTCTGCTTTGTCTGGTGGCCAGCTGTATGCCATGGTGTTTGAACAAAGGGTGTGGCTGATGGGGACTCGCACCTGCACTGCTGATTTAGGAAAGCTATTATTTTGGGCAGTGGTCTGGCTGATGTAATGCAATGTAAAATGAAAACACAGCATGTGCACGTTACTGTGAAGTCTTGCTGCGCATGCACGGCAGGGCAGCGACAGAATGTTCTACACTGTGTACGCAGTTTGATCACAAAGCTTGGGCAAGAACTCCTAACTTTTTCTTACCGTAGTTGCTTAGTTACCATTTCCTAGGTAAAAAAAAAATATATATATATATATAGATAAATAGTAAATTAGAATTAGAATAGAATAGAATTAAATGTGTTTCGTTTCTTAGACTGATCTGTTATCCATACCTCATGGATAAGTGCAGGAATGAGGAAAAAGTCATGACAACAAACTTTAAAATCGTAGATAAATGATGTGCTTATTTTTGTTTCTTTCTTCTTTTGTTCTTTTTTCCTTATCTGTTTTTAATAGCATTTTCTGCAACAGCTATGTGGTGTTTTTCAACTGTGTCATCTGTATTTTGTGCCTTCAGATGTCATGCATATTGCATCTTGTTTTGGGAGTAAATGGAAATCAAATCTACTCTCATTCAGGTGTAACCTCTTTACTTCCACCTTTATATATGATGTTTTTACCTAGTCAGCATACCCAAATGCATAAGCTTGTAGCAGAAGAACTGTAAGGCCAAGATGCAAGTATGATATCTCATTGGAAAGGTATTTGTTTGACGTGTAGCTAAATCAGAATCTGCATTACATCAGTTCAAACATTATTCTATTGTCTTTTTTGTCCTTCTTAAACATGGTGAAGCTGCGTTTCAGTTCCATGCAGTTAAACTCTGTTCTATCTGCTCTCTTTCTTTCACTTAATTTTAACTGATTCGTTTTTTTATGTTTTAATTGTAATTGTTTGTTAGGGTTAGGGTTAGGGTTATGAATTGTGCTCTACAAATAAATCTGCCTTGCCTTCGTAAATCCTGTCAAATTTAAATAACAGTAACTGGGATATGCTTTATGCCAGTTTTATGCCATATCACTACCATCCTCTGTATCTTGCTATCTACCCCAGTAGGTCATTTCAGATCTCTGGGCTCAACCTTAGGCGAGCTAGAGGCTGCCATATATAACATAACTGAAATATACTAATTTACAATGTACCACCATGTAAACTTGCATAAAGCTAAACAATACATCAAATTGAAAATATATAGAATGTTCATAAATTATTAAAAAAAAAAAAAAAAACTTTTTTTAAATCAAAAACATAAAAAAAACATAATTTGTGATCATTTTCATTGGTCATCCTGCCTTCACAAGAGCATTATGTGCTCAGATGTGTAAAAGACAGGATTTGGTATTACAACAAAGTGAGCTATCATATCCACAGCTGATCCATAGATGATCTTTGACTCCCTTCCACCAAAAACAATAAAGAAACATGGTTGGCTGAAATCCTGAATGACTGACATCTTTGACAGTGAATGAAAAATTGGTCCGTTATAACACATAGTAACAGGACAAACCCCATTGGACTTCCGAACAGGAGCACTTGTTTTATGTCATAAACTGTCCCATGGTGAAAACTAAACCAAATACACACCTGATCAAAATTTTAACACCAGTTGAAAACTTCCATGAATTTACATCTTGAACTGTTGGATCTTCAGACAGTTCTAAGAGAGTTTCATAATGCAAAAAGAAGAAATGGGAGTGAGACAAAAAAAAAAAAAAAAAAAAAATGAGTAAGCAATTTACTGAAAACAACAATTAAACTGAAATAGGTTGTTTACCAGCCTATCATAAGTTTAAGACCACAGCCTTTAAAAGCCAAAATCTGTGCAAAAATGTGTATTCATTGTCATTTTCTGTCAGGTATTCACACTGTCATGACCTCCTGATGGCAAAGGTTAAAAAGCTTTCTCTCTTTGAACGTGGTTGGATTGTTGAGATGCATAAGCAAGACCTTTTGCAACGCTCCATCGCTGCTGAGGTTGGACACAGGATGACAGTCATTTTGAATTCCTTAAAAGATCCTGAGGGTTATGGAACAAAAAAGTAAAGTGGTAGACCCAAAAAACTTTCATCGCCGCTGAGCCAGAGGATCCGATTGGCTGTCTGTCAAGACACAGGACGATCCTGGACCCAAATTAAAGTCGTTACTGGTGTCGACTGAAGCCCAATAATCATCAGACATCATCTGCCAGAGAAAGGCTCACTCCCATTTCTTCTTTATGCATTTTGAAACTCTACTTAGAACCTTCTTAAGATTCAAGTGTGCAAAATGTAAATTCATGCAATTTTTCAACTGGTCTTAAAATTTTTGATCAGGAGTGTAAAGGCGAAGACACACTAACCCAATTTTTAGCGGTCGGACATTATTGGGCAGTCTGGCGAGGTCGGTGACATGAGTCTGTTTGTTGTGTTCTCTGCAATCGGCCATTGTTCATGCTGTCACCAGTCTTTTCAGCCAATTCAACATGTGTAATTGGCCACTACCCATCATTCAGTCGGACCAGTCTGATTGGTGGAGGGAAAGCCCTTGACTAGTGAATCAGTGAAGGAGAAGTTTCCATATGAATCCAGCTGTGCCAAGGTACTTCACACTATAACTGTCTTCTATAATAGTCCATTCACTGCTCATATCGTCTCTGAATGAGTGACAGTCAGTGTTGACTATGGACTTCATTCATTCCATGAAGTGAACACTGTTAGCATTGTTAGCATTGTGCAATTTCTCCTTAGTTTTCGCCTGCGACATCTTTCTTCTTCCACAAGAAGAAGCCCTAGAGCTGACAACGCCAGTATCTTCTTATTACTAACCATCCGTTCAACAAGTACAACAACAACAACAACAACAACCCTTCTGGACTACTCAACACTCTCTGCTGATAACAGTGACTGACAACAGCGAGCTGTGTTTAGAGAGATGTTCCGTCATTTTCCAGTTTTGCATCTCGCGCAAGCACAGAACGTACGCAGAAGTCGATAGTCGATTTGGTGTGTTCTTCACACTTTTTTGACAGTGTCGGGGAGACGGGAGCCAGCTCATTAGTTGGGCTACCTTTTCTGGTAACGATCGGCAGCCAGGTTGGTGTGTCTTCACCTTAAGATGAGGGTGCCACCATTTTGTAAGGAACAAGGTGACTTAAACAAACGTACTACAGCAACTTTCAAGATGTTGCTGACAGGTGATCATTTGTTTATAGATTTTATTTTTATGAACAAAGTTTGCAAATAGCAAGAAATGGAGAGCAGTAATATTCATCAGATGGAATAATTGGGGAGTACTTTTATGGAAGAATTATTTTTGTTTGTTTGTTTCTTTGTTTTGACTGAAGGAATATGAAGAATCCTCAAATATACACATGATGTGGCTTCATGATGCTTTAAGAGGTAGGAATTGCAGATTTTTTTATCGTCTGTTCTGCTTGCCATGCTCCTAAATTTGAGTTAATTATTCTTTTGTTTTTATGAATTCCAGAAAATAACCCAAATAGGGAAATTATGGATGGTCTATGCTTTCTAATGATGTGTAGGATGTCATAAGTATGTGTTTATGGCTTAATAAGCATCGTGGAGAGTCTATTATCACATGTAGAGGGGTCGCTGGTGACCTGGTGGAAGTGAAGTTGTAAAGTATGTGAAGTGTTCACATCAAATGATGGATGATCACATTGAAATGGCACTACATGCGTCTGAAGCAAAAATGTAAAGGTGTCAGACTGCAATAAAAATTTATCCGAAAACCTCATACAGAATCCACAAAATATGTATTGTAGTTAATTGCTGCTTCACTTTGAATTCTGCACTGCTCACTTGTCTTCACGTTGTGGAATTGCTGCATAGAGATGTAGGCCAACTCATAAATGAATAACAGGGAACCTTTGTTGTGCACAAAAGAGAGAAACAAGATTTAGAAACAAGGTGCATCAAGTGGTTCCAGCCACAACAAACCCCGCCCCTTGCACATATTGGAGCTTATTTTGGCATCGATCCAGCTGATGTCATCATGTCTATGCATGTACTGATGTCAGCATATCAACTGCCTCTATATGTGTGCCAAGTTTGAAGTAAATTGAAACAAAATTGATGTTTTTATGGACATTTGAAATTTTGTCCATTATGCTGTAAGTAAATGGGAAAAAAAAAAAAAAAAAATTAAATTCATTAAAAATTTTAACTTTGACCACTTTTCCCAAAATGTAATCAGATCTATTCTGGGTCACTGGCAATCTATAAACCCAATTTGGTATGAATTCAACCAATAGTTTTGCTGCTAGAGTGTTAACAAACAAAGAAAAAACCAAACTGAACCAAAAACAATACCCCTTGCCTCCACTTTGGGAGGTGGACTAATTAATAAAATATGGTAACAGATCGTTCAGTTACATGTGTTGAAATTTAAAGTTTTATTTGTTTTTGCAAACATTATTAATCGCAAGGAAAGCCACAAATGGGCTGTATCTGGAGGATCTGCAGAGATGAGTCATTAGAGTCGTAGGAGGAAATTAAATATTAGAAGTCCATTTGTATGTACAATATTAAAGCAGATGTTCATCTCACTTTACTGAATGGAACTGTAGATACTCTGGACAATGATTTAAGATGTTTCTCAGATAATTTTCAGTTGAAGAAAATCAACAAAGCAAAAAAAATAGGACATTAAAAACTTACTTAGTAATGTTATAATTCATTTAGAGCATGCATTATACTGATTTTTATTTTACATGAACAGAGAAAAGAACAAAATAGGGTTGGGTTGGTGTGTTCCTACAGCTCCTACAGTACAAAACTGTGGGGGCAGTGTTATGATCTGGGGTTGATTCAGTTGGTCAGGTCTAGTTTCAGCAACATTACATGACAAACAAAAAGTTAAGGATATTTCTAATTTTTGAGCTGTTTTTTTCAGTTGGGTTTTTTTGCACAGCGCTTTTTTGTTTTTTTTTGTGTGAACTGAATTGAAACACATTTTTTTAATGACCAGACATAGTTCAATCAATCAATCAAACAATCAAACAATCAATCAATTTAATTTTATTTATATAGCACCAAATCATAACAAAATTTTTCTCATGACGCTTTACATATCAAGTTGGTTGAAACCAGAGTCTAAGCCAATTTACAGAAACTCAACAGAATCCTCCTGGAGCAAACACTTGTGACTGGTGACAGTGGAAGGAAAAACTTCCTTTTAACAGTAGAAACCTGGAGCAGACCCAGACTCCTGGAGGATGGATGTCTGCCTTGACCAGTTGGGGTAAAAGAGAGAGAGTAAAGGAGGAGAAAAAGAGAGAGAGAGAGAGACTGGGGGAGAGGGGGAGGAGGAGGGAAGTAGGGGGAGACACATGGATGCAGTTGATGCACAGATAACTGAGCTAGAACTGTCAAAAGTAGATCGGCTGGTGTTAGTATAATTACTAGAAACCAGAACAAAGGTCCATGACTGTTAATACTACTACTGCAAATACAAGTACAAACAGTGGATATACTACTATTACAACAGTTAGTACAAATAACAGAAACCTTTACCATCTATGGAACTATATAATAAATACTATCATAACTATATGGATAAGTGAGTGATGACAATGAAGGCAGGAGAGAGGCAGGACCACAGCAGCAGGTCCAGAGATGATCCATGGAAAACCTGTGAGGTGATAAAGCACAGAGACTCCGGGGAAGAAGTCAAGTCAGTAACATGTATTCACTGGGGCGTAAATGGAAGAGAAAATTAGGAGAGAAAAGGTCAGGGAGAAAGAGGAGCAGAGAGGAGGTCAGAGAGGAGGAGGAGTAGAGAAGAGCTCAGTGTGTCCAGATGACTCTCCAACAGTCTAAGCCTATAGCAGCATAACGAAGAGCAGCCTGAGCTGCCCTAACTATAGGATTCATCAAAAAGGAATGTTTTTAACCTACTCTTAAACATACAGAGGGTGTCTGCCTTCCAGACCAAGGCAAGGAGGTGGTTCCACAATCGTAGAGCTTGATAGCTGAAGGCTCTGGCCCCGGTCCTACTTTTGGAGATTCTAGGGACCACCAGTAAGCCTACATGTTGAGAGTGTAGTGCTCTAGATGGATTGTACGGAACTAAAAGCTCTTTCAGATAAGTAGGTGCCTGGCTATGAAAGGCTTTGTAGTTTTATTTACAAATGGCAAAAATGCCAAAAAAAAGACAAACCCCCCCCCCAAAAAAACAGAAATATCCTTAACTTTTTGTTTGGAGTGTATGTGTCCAAATAATGAGGCCAGCTGAACCTGAATATAGTGAAAGACTGAGTTTTTCCTGATGGTGGGGGCGTATTCCAAGATGATCAGGCTTAAATTGTATAGCAGTGGGACAACGAGCATGACAAATCTGTAACATGTATACCGGAGGAGAATTTATAGATGTAGTGACATTTACTGTGACATGGCATAAACATTGCATGACATAAGCAATGCCATGGTGACTAGATCCCATAATGAGAGCTAAAGGGGCTCCAGTAGAATATTGCATGTGTTTTTAGACAGGCAGTGTATGTTCATAACCTGTGGCAAGAAACCTGTGTTGAATGGTTTTATTTGGTTAAACGGATTTAATTAGCTGTCATTTAATTGGTAGAGGGAGCTGATGCCATGGGCAAGGCTTTCATACCGTAGAGTTAAGCAACTTTCTATCAGTCACCACATTGGAACGAGGAATTGCTCCACCAAAGGCCATTTTACCGTCCATATGCAAAAAAAGGCTTCTAATGGGATAAAGAGATGAGTTCACTACTGTTGCATGTATAAAACATAATGTCAATCCTTATATGTTCGGTACTGCACACATCCAGAGAGTGGCAGGGGGTACATTTTTATTCTCAACTGTTACATAAAGAGAAGTCATTTGTGAGCATTTTTATCAGGAGCTGTCACATCTGATGCATAGTATAGTTTATCTGCATGCAGTCACATATCACATAGAGGGAGCAGAGAAATGTGACGGGGTGGGTCTTTTGAAAGGAAAATGCAGGACCTACATGTCTACAGAGGAGCACAGAGGTGCACACCCCGCATGTAAAATACAACGGGTGAATATATAACCTATACAAGCTTTTATCTGCACACACAGACATACAATTTTGTTTGCTCTTGGGTGAGAGCTTCAGGTTTGTATAGAATATGTCTTTCTAAAACTTCGTTGGTATATTACAGGCATTTTTTTCTATGAATTTTCCCGTTCTGTATACACAGGAAAATGCAGGAGTGGTAAGCTCTGCAAAAGGCATAAGCACTAAATCTACGTGGAACCCAATGCAGTATATAAATAAGGTGTAATGCCACGAGATGTTGGCTCCAAAAAGGCTTGGATCCCACAGACTTCCATTTCACTTTTCTCTAAAAATATTACAAAATACTAAAAGCTGAGAGCTCATTTCCGTTGTTTAGATCCTCTGTGTAGGAATGATCCCTTTGGAGATTACTCTTTGACGTCTGACATTTAGGCTTTGATCGACAGGTGAGAATGACAACTCACTCATGTGTTGAAAGTCAGATTATCAAAGCGTCTGTTCATTCATTTAAACCTTCACTTTTTTCCCAACAGAAAACATGACTGTAGATACAGATAATAAAGAATACTAAGAAGACCATGCAATAGGTTCTGCTTTGCAAATGTTTAAAAAGGTTTTACCCTTTTATCAGTGAACCAGCATTAGCATAAGATCCATTTTTCCTAATGCTCTCATATTTCTGCTCTTTTGTCCTAAAAGGGTCACCTCTGGCTCCAAAAGGCCAAAAAACTATTGGCCAAATATACAAACTCATGGCTTTGATATGGCCAATGTCAGAGTAGCCCCATTTATTACACTTATGCTGTTTTAATTTTTGTCAATTTTCTATATAGAGTTGTGACCCACAGGTCAATTTTCTAGAATGGAAAACTGACCCACTCCATAGAATTTTGACCCCTTATATGAATTTGTACTATATGTTAATAAAGATGTTCTAGTACATTTCTATATCATAATAAGCTTAAATAAATGTGTATAATTTAAAAATTTCACCAGAAACTACTAAATTAATCAATTCATATCACATAGCCATTGAAGTACATAATCTGTGTTCATTTTAAAGTTGCTGGACATCATAGACATGACATTTACCCTAAATTTTGAAAAACTTGTGAAAAAAGAGGTTTATGTATTTATTTTCATATATATATATATATATATATATATATATATATATATATATATACATAGTAATATTTGTAACAAAAACTATGTAAAACTAAATGGGTGAAAACAGATAGCAGTAAAGGTTATGGGATTTGAATCCATAACAGTTTTTTGGAGTAAATAACAGGTGTTAATCACACATTCACAGATATAGTTATGTTATCATGTGCTTGTACATTTATGTAATGCATGATTCTTAATAAATTTGTGTGCTTTTCATAACATGTTTTGTGTTTATACAGTCGTGGAAAAATTATTCAACCATCAAAAGTCATCAAAAAAAACCCAATAGTTATGTAACCTAGTACTAACTCCTGAGTGTATCATGTGACTAAAACAGACAGAAAAGAAAACATGGAATGCCTAAAATCACTGTTTTTGTCAGTACAATGCCATAGCTATTGATGTAAGAACTGAAGTGATTTTGGTTATTATCAAGAAAATGTGGAAAATGTCTAGATATCAGCTCTGAAATTAAACTCTTATGAGCTATTTTTCCAAACAAATGTACCTTTAGTTGTACCAGGCATTAAAATGAACCAGAAACTGAAGAAAACAAGGGGTGGTCTAATAATTGTGTCTATGACTGTATATACTTTAAATAAACTTTTTTTTTTTTTTTTTTTTTTTTTTAACAAATTTGGTGATTTATTGGGTTGGGTCATTTTTCCATGGGGGGGGGAGGGGGGGGTCAGAATTCTATAATTGAAAACTTACCCGCGGGCCACTTTTCCATGGGGGTCACTTTTCTATCTGACACCAGTTACAAACTAGCAAAGCAAAATAAAAGTGTTAAACCTTTTTGCAGATGCAGAGATATCCCAGCACACTGCGCCACCATCAGTGTTTACCCACAGATGTCATTCAGATGACAGAGGGGGTGAATTCCCCTCAGTTTGACCTCTCCCTTGTGCCACCAGTCCTCCGCGCACCCATTACCGAGCAGACTTAGTAAATTGAACTAATCATCTTTGATTAAGTACAGACTCCGGGCTTGTGATACAGCAAAGACAAAGGTCATTCTTCATAATACGATATGACATCGCAGCTTGAATTGTTGAGGCAGTGTGCCATAGCAGCGGTTGTGCATGCACATAACACAGGGTTAGGAGGGGACTGGGAACAGTAATAATTGCACATCATTCACTTAGACAGATGTGAAGAGAGGCTGACTCTATAATATGAATGCCTACTGGAAAGTTAGCACCATTTCTTCAGTTTATACATTGTCAGGCTTTCAGATATCCACAACACTGGTGTGTGTAGAATCAGCGGGTGTATTCCATTACAATCACATTTGTCTATATATATGTGATAATTTACTGATTCAAAGATTCATAGATGAGTGGAAACATTGTGGGGAATGTATAAATCATATTGCTTTGAATATTACCAATAATTCATGCCTTTTCCCTTCACCGCCTCAGGGAGTGAAAACCTTGTCGTTTGTAGTGAAACAGATAGACGTGAAGCAGAATTCCTCCAAACATTGCTCTGATTTGCATGGGCATATGCAGAATCAATATTCTATTGGTCTGTTTAAAAGACAAAGAGATAATAACTCTACCTCATTAAAACAATTCCTGTCTCTTGAGTGTGCTGAGGTGAAGTTCTGTTTTTGTTTTCATCACCAGCCAACATTAAACCACAACAAACCAGAAGCTGCACATCCCATAAGTGCTTCTGACTTGAGAAAACACTGCGGTTAGATACAGACACCTAGCTGACAGTAAAAATACCTGTGCATTTATACCGAGGGCCGGTGTCTTACTGCCTGCGTTTTCTGCAACAAGGTGTCAGAGCTTTGCAGTTTCATCGTCATATGAATATGCAAAGTGTTGAGACTGCCAAGCTGCCAGAGCTAGAGGAAAGCAGGAATGGTAGGCATGCAGCAGAGCTCATTGCTATTGTGGGGATCCAAGCTCTACCACTGAAAGTACACATGATTTATTTTTTATACCAAGGCGAGTGCTCAGTTGCCTACAAATGTAGCGATCAAAGACACCGGGCTATTTACTGCATTCTTACTCCATTACTGCTTTGATATTGCCCTGTCCATTGCTTTTCTTCTATTATAACATTCATTTCACTCATATGACTCTATAGGGGCTCGACTGTGCCTGAGAAATGTCAGTTTGAAAAATCACCTTTTGCCTGCAGGAAACCTAGTTTAACTGGTTGTTGTTGTTGTTGTTTTTGTTGTAGTTTTAAATTATATTCAGCATTATTCAAGGAAGACTTGTGTACAAAATTAATTTGGGGCATGTTACTTTAAACATTAAGGCAGAGTTTCTTATTCTCTCCTAATGATAAAACATTTTTTCTTAAGTCAATATCAGATTACAAAACAATTAGCACATTTGTTTTCCACAATATTGTTAAATGACTTATAATCCATTTACGTCTTTGGGCATTCATTTCACAAACAAGAAGTAGCTCATTCAAGCTTCAATTTGTGCGCTTCTAGACCCAAATGTTTGCAAAGCTACTTACCAGCACTTCTCTGCAGGGAATGCAAAGCTTGCCTTGTTTATAAGAGACGGAGAAATATAATTTGAATAAGCTTTTAATCTGTGGAGAGATGATCCAAAGGACTCAGCTGCCGCTGCTTCCCATTTCAGGACACAATCTCCTTACAATGATGGGACTTTATTATCATTCTGTGGCACATACACCAGTGAACAACAAGAAAATCATCTAACGAGGAGAATGAAGACAGAACCTACAGAGCTGTTTGGTTTTTGAACTGCTTCAAGGAAAGTGGAGGTAGCCCTGTGAAACATTACTGCTAAAACTGTGAAAAAATCCCACAGATTTATGTCTTTTATCAAAAATCATCGTTCCCCACCTATCTCAAATATCTCTTGGATAACATAGAGGAATTCATATTTGCAAATGACGCATTAGAGATGCACAAGTGGTGTAAAGTTGAAGGAGGCTGTCACTAAGCAGAGTTTGTATTTCTGTGACAAAGGAGCAGTATTGTGAGTTTTTCCACAGAGGATGTTTGAAATGCCCATTTTCTTCATTAGCTTCCATTGTTGTGACAGTCTAGAGATAAATTGGCTGAAATAGCTGAGTCATGTAGATATGGAGTTTGAGGACAGACTGCACTTGGCTAATTACTGCTCTAAAAGACAACAAAACAACTCTTAGCATTTGACAAATTTAGACAATAGACCATTAAGTGTACTTGAAACCACTGCGTTATCATCAAGGCTTTTTATCCCGCTGTAATTATTTTTTATTGCAAATGTTTTAGAGTGTGTGTGTGCAGGGGGACTGTATTCATAAGCAGCAAGTATGCAGCTGAGATTTCTGGGAGCAGAATTAAACTTGCAAATTTCTATCATCTGTGATTAATGCCAATACATATTCACCACCAAAAACAAAATTAATGTTGAACCCACTCAGGGAGAAAAGATGGAAATCAGGCCAGTGCTAAAGATACTGATTGCAGCGGGCAACAAAGAGAAAGGAGGCTGAAGCAGAAGCTTTTCAAACAACTATCCATTGTTATTCTCCAGTTGTCTTGCGAGCTGACAGGAATTACATGGACAAAGAAACACGATGAGTTCAAGGTAACACTTTATTGGTATTTGTGATAAGCAGTGCTATGCTTCAGTTTAACTTTCATATTAAGTTCCTATTGTCATGATAACAAATGCAGGGAATGAAAATGTGTCCTAAATCCACATCTCCTTGGGGATTAGAGAGTGGTTTCTGCTATGATCAAACAAAGTTCCTGATGGAGGTAAAAAATAAATAAATAAATAAAAATCTTAAAAGAATGTAATTTTTTTAAACACTGTACTTAGCCTCCATCTGTTTAAACCCTGTCGCATCAAATACTGAATCAGAGAAAAGTCAGAGTGTGTGAGCAGGTATGACAAAGAAGGTTAGTCACCACATTAGGTCAGGATTATTGACCATGCTGATTTACATCAACCCGTTTAGTTTCTGGCAACACTAAAATCCTTTTTATTTGCAGAATTTCACAGAGAGATAACTAATGCTGGGAGGCATCCGCCTTCTCTCACCACTGCTGCTTCACAGCAACCATTCAGCTAAGCAGCTGAGTGGAAGTGTAATTATTGTTCAGGCAATATTCCCGTTTTTTTTTTTTTTTTTTTTTTTTTAAAGCTAAACAGATAAGACTGCTCAAGGATAAAACGTTCTAGTGCCAGTTCTTTATATTAGATGTGTAGTCTAAATACATTACAGTATATCATCTAACTCTAAAAAGCGATATTCTAATATGTGATGCATCTACTCTAGCAACATAGGTTCCCAAGTAATGAATGCAATGGCTTGTAGTAATGAAACTGCCTCCTGAATAGCTTCTTTAACAAAGCAGGGCTTTTCCACAATTACTACCCAATTTTCCGTATATAAGCAGGCCTATTTGCATTGTCACTTTAGGTGCAATGACTAATGCTAATGAACCACAGCCTGCAGAGTGCACCTCAGCTTGTGAAGCAACACTGTTTGTTTTGTTTACCGATAATTGCCGTACAGTATGTCCCACGTCTCACCAATGAATCATCTCTTTCACCTTTCACGTCTCGGGTTCATGTTTACCTCACAGATTGCATCAGAACACAGGAACCCCTCATCAAAGTTATAACGCTGCTTCTCTTAGTGAACAGGCTTGGGGATATCAGATAGTGAGACACATCTAATCACATTTCATTTTGTGCCACATCCAAACGTGGCACAGTGCATTCAGGGAAAATTCATCCATCCACATTCGCCTTATAAACATCGAAGACGAGGCACTCAGATAGCGATGTAGAAATAAAGACGTATTATTTTTATGCATTTGCGTGTGTTGTAGTGCATCTGCTGTGTTCATATCTGCGTCTGCGTTTACAGATGTGTTGTGTTTGGATAACGACGTTAGAATGGTAACACTTTATAAGACACAGTGCTCAAGATGTCGTGCAGTGCAGGCTGCACATAATAAATGTGGAGATAAAGCTAACAGCATCTGTGATAGTCTTCCTAGACTTTATTTTAGGGTGCATTGGGACTCTGTATAATAAAGGCAAGTTTAATAGGCTGTTCTGTCAGAGCAGAGCTGAGGGATGAAAAGGGTTCCTGACACCAGCTAAGCCCTTGAGAGCTAGCGGCAGCAAAGGATTGTGGGCCAGGGAGCTGGAGCCGGTGCATAGTTCCAATGATTATCCTGTTCCCAGTGTGCTGCATGGCACAAGGAGCCCAGAGTTTCTACCTCTCAATTAACATCATCACAACCGCTGTCAGGGGTTTACTAGTGCAGCGGGTTGTGTGTCTGTGGGAGTGTTCATGTGTGATAACAATGGCCAGAGTTTGTCAAACAGATTTTTCCTCTCCATAAAGCCATCATGCTGAGCCTGTGGCCTCCATGTCGCCTCAGCCAATTAAAAATCAATTAATCAGCTCAAAGTCTTTATGCCTGCTAATGGACTATGTGTGCTCGGAGTGATAAGACTCATCGTTGCTATTGATGCACTTATACCTCCATCTCCATTATTTTTGAACAAAAGTTGTGTTTTTAATCTGGTAGATCTGGAGCAGACAGAAAGCAATTTGTTCAGGGTCATAAGTTAATTAGCTTGCACCTCACGCCTTGTTTCCAAATGAAAGCTTGTTGTAATTTCAAATTGTGTTTTGCTTCTCATTCAGGAGAGATTACCAGGCATTAGTCCTACTTGCACACACACGTAGGGTTATGTGTTATTCTTTTGTTTTCTAGTCATTTGTATGATTTGTGTTTGCTCCTGTCTCATCTTTCTCAGTGCATTTGATTCTGAATATTTCCACATCACAATTTCATCTTCATTCTGCTCATGTTCCCAAGTGTCTTCTTGCCTCCAGACTGAGCAAAGTCCAGTCAATCTTCATCTCTCCTTAAGAGCCTCCTTCTTCTTATCATGTCATATAAAATTATCTTCCTTGATCCAATACATCCTTTTCCCTGGTTGCCTATCTGTGCTCCATCTCTATCCCTCATTTCTCTTATTCAGTCCTACAGCTCCATGTTAGATTCCCTTGCCTCCAGTCCAATCCATCCTTCCTTCCACTTTTTAACTCCATTCCTCTTTCCTCATCTTTCCTTGCTTTCCCCTTGGCCTTTCCGCCTGCTTTCCATCCGCTATCTCTGCTTCAGCTGCCCCAGGGCAGTCTGTATATACACTTAATGTATTTGTGTGTAGCTTCCCTGTCAAGACTCAGCAGCAGCAGCAGAGGGATGGGGTTCTCAGCAGGTCAGACCTGTGATGGACACACCTGCCGATACTGACAGTGACCCCTGGGTGCTTTGAGACAACCTACAGTGGCCCCTGTCCCACAATGCCTCCATTTCATAACAGTATATGTGATCTTATCAGGGAGAGGAGAGGAGAGGAGAGGAGAGGAGAGGAGAGGAGAGGAGAGGAGAGGAGAGGAGAGGAGAGGAGAGGAGAGGAGGAAGAGAAACGAGGAGAGGAAAGGAGAGGAGAGGTTTTGGATGTGTCCCTCTGTAGATGCCACAGACTTTGTGGGCAGCATCACTGTCACCTGTAGAAAGTCAAATCAGCCTCTATCACCAGCCCATTGTCACTGCTTAGACACTGTCACCCACACAGACAAGTTGATCAAATGTGTCAGTGCGACCCAGTCACACACATACACATCCACTGATGTACACAGGCAAGAAAGGATACGACAGCAGTCCAAAGGAACACCTGGCAGGTCTGAGTGACAGCAGCATATACTGCATCGACACACCAGCCACAACAGAGTGACAGAGATGCCACTTTTCACAACAATGCAATTAAAAGCAACAATAATTACCTACAAGAAAGAGTGAGGCTATTATGCTGTCAGAGAGCTGAAGGATTTAAGACTCATGTAGTTGATGTAAAATCAAATTTTTCACCTTCAGTTACCAGGACTCTCTCGACTTCCTTTCCATCCCCTTATGCATATTGGAAAATGGATTCATTGTGCCATGCGCCCCCATTTTATTATCATCTTAACAAGTGTCTGTGGCATGTTTACAAGGCTGAAATCATGGCATCAGTTTTTTTCTTCTTTTTCCTGCAATGTCTCTATTTAAACTGAGAGCAGAGGACCTCTACCCCCTAGTGGTTGGCACGGATAATACAACTGGGAGTCATACTGTGGCATGTGTTGCCACAAAGGAAGTGGTTGCGCACCGCTGAGTACTCATATTCATATGAATGATATGGTTCCTAGAGCCTCCTTTTCAGCTGTTTTATCAAACACTTGCTGACTAATGGTAATCCAAAATAGCAAAACATACAAAAAAGTACCTTAATTGCAAGGAGTATGTGAAATTGGGTTTGAGAGCTTAAGCCACTGGTGTGTAGTGAATCCATGCATGTGTTGTCAAGATTACTTATTGTGCAGCCTGATCATACATATGCAAATGTTCTCTCATGATCCCAGAGCATTGAAAGAATTACAGCTAGCATCCGTCACACTGAAAGCTTCTATACTGGCCCATATAATCACTCAGCTGAATTGAGGGCAAGTCGAAAGAAAGGAAGTGTTTTTCTCTTTCTCCACATCGCCATTCAAAGACATTGGCCCATAGAGAGAGAAAGAGCTCCAATGTACTGGTGCACAGATGCTTTTGAATCATTTTCAAAGACCTTTTCTATCATACACACCCCCTGCACAGTGATCGGGTGCAGCTTTTTTGGTAAATATTTGATAGTGTGGCCTTGTGTCTTTGAGACATGGAGAACGTCCGCAAGGAGTTGTTTTTAGGTCAGTTCCAAGACCGCTCTTCTTCTTCTTCTTCTTCTTCTTCTTCTTCTTCTTCTTCTTCTTCTTCTTCTTCTTCTTCTTCTTCTTCTTCTTCTTCTTCTTCTTCTTCTTCTTCTTCTTCTTCTTCTTCTTCTTCTTCTTCCTCTTCTTCTTCCTCTTCTTCTCCCTCCTCCTGCTCACTCCCGGTGTAAACTGCAGAGGACAGGATGTGATAGGCGGAGGAGATTTGTTTGAAATTTGCCCCAGTTGAGAGGAAAACGCATTGAGCCTGTGTGTGTGTGTGTGTGTGTGTGTGTGTGTGTGTGTGTGTGTAAGTGTGTGTGTAAGTGTGTCAAGAGATAACGGAGGAGGCCCCCTGCTTCTTATTTTCCTCCCGCAAGGTACACAACTGATTCAGGGTTTTCATCCTTATTAAACAGTGTGCCACCTTCTGTGAGAGAGCAGAGAAGTGGAGATAACCCCTGTATTTTGTAAATTTGGGGATAAACATATGGAGATGCTGTCCAAAATTGTAGTGTGGCATACTGTGTGGAGCCACTCCATAAAAAATCTTTATGTTTCTGTTTATTTTACATGCAGACATTCAACACACACAGAAACTGACCCTCTGTATTTAGCATTTTATCACCAGGTGAAACACGCAGGAACACACCACACACTGCAGACTGAGAACAGTTGGCTACCATGTCAGGCACCTTGGGAGCAATTGCGGTGTGAACTGCCTTGCTCAAGGGCACATCAGCCAACAATTTTTCAGTAGCGATCCTTCTGTCACATACCCATTCTCTTACCTTCTGGGCCATGGCTGTCCCTTTATTTTATTTTATTTTATTTTATTTTATTTTAATTAATTTAATTTAATTGTATTTTAATTTAATTTAATTTAATTTAATTTATTTTATTTTGTTCTCCCCTGTGGGTTCTCTCCGGGTACTCCGACTTCCTCCCACCATCCAAAGACATGCACTAATTGGTTAATCAGTTAATCTAAATTACCCATTGGTGTGAATGTGAAAGTGGTTGTTTGTCTCTATATGTCAGCCATGCGATGAACTGGTGACTCGTCCAGGGTGTACCCCACCTTCACCCATAAGTAGCTGGGATAGGCTCCAGCGACCCCTGCAACCCTATAAAGCAGGTTCAGATGATGAATGAATGAATGAATTTTATTACATGAAAATAAGAAAAGAAATGAAAAGACCAAAGAAGCTAAATATTCAGTTTCAACCTGTGTTTGAGGATTAGTAAGTAGTGCTTGCCAATATTAAGATCACTGCTTTCATTCTAATTATTATTTTTTCGGATTAAATGTTAAAAATAGTTTCCATGTATGCATCAGACCGTGCAGATACGTCCACTTTTAGCTAAATAAATTGCTGATTGAGCTTCCAAACAGAGCAGCATTTATTCTTAAAGGATCCTTCACACAGCACATACTCTTAGATATTCTTACGGGGTGGTTATTAACATTCATAAATGCAGTGCTTGTTCAAGACAGTTGTCTCAACTTGACGACTTAGCACTTGCAGACAACATTTTTATACAGCGATATTATCAGACTTGTTCCGCGTGTTAATGGTACACTTCTGGCGTTGCTAAGTAGTCACACCACCCACTGATTTCTAAGTAATGGTGTGAGCATCAGTTTGTATGTGACTATGAGCTGGAGTACGTGTGTGTGTGTGTGTGTGTGTGTGTGTGTGTGTGTGTGTGTGTTGTTGTTGGAGATATGGGAACCAGTTGGCACCATCAGTAGAGGGTCACAGGGGGCCAAGTTAATGGGAAATCGTTATGTAAATCCAATCTAATTAAAATTAGACCCGCACTAGTCAAGTCTAAGGTATGGATGGGGAGAAGGGATGTTAAATCATATTATTACTGCGCCTCATTTGCATAACCTAATTCACCGTCATGCAGCATTTCTCTTCACACTCATATCGGGTTTCATCAATCCAAATAAATAACAGAGTTGTGTTATTGGGTTCTGATACGGCACTGAATTATTAGATGCAGACCCATCTCGTCTTTGAGATATACTACTTCCTGCAGAGTCTTTACTCTTTCCAATGTAAACTCAATCTTTTTTTTTTTTTCTCTTTAGCCATGTTCCAGCAATTCCCCCTGATAATGTGCGGCATTTTCTCCACAGAGAGAAACCAGAAGATCGTAAATGTTGCATCACACCGAATGGAAAACAAAAGGATAGAAGCAAGAGATGTGTTTGGGATCTTGTTGCTGCCACTGTACCTGACAGCATGTCAAATCTCCACTTTAGCTCATCGTTAGGATTAGCCTAATAGCTGTTTTGCATGAGAGCCGAGCTGCAGGCCTCCAGTTTTAACACCATGCTCACTGTCATCTGATTAGGAGGCTTAACTCCTTCGCTTTGATACATGGCAATAGTGAGCCTGCGTGTGGGTGTAATGTATAGTATCTATATGTTTCTATGAGAGACTGTTTTTAATTTAATCTATTTGGGTGGAGCGCATTCATGCATCTCCAGCCAACATGGGATTACCAGATGATTGCACAAATTATCATGCAGTTTGTCCTGTAACTATAAATGTGTTTCCAATTATTATAATTCCTTAGCAATTATATATTTATGTTTTGATTCTCACCTTTATTGGGCAAGTGAAAATATATTTGGGGTGTGGTGGTGGGGTATTACGAGGGTTCAAGGTAGGTTCAAGGTCTGTAAAGTTGGAATATTAACATAACATTTTTAGGCTACAGATGAGGAGGTCATGTATCACTGCTCTCAGATCTGATGTCAATCTAAATCCCTACAGATATCCGTCTGAAGATTATTGGCGTGTCATTTTACTTTGAACTCTCAAACACCTCCAGCATGATTTGAAGTCATGGTTATGGGCTATTTGTACAGCTGTGTAGTGTATATGTACATGGTTCCATGGGCTTTACAGACTATCACTTCAGTCAGTACAAGTTCACATGGCCTACCAGTAGATGTGGAGTCCATATAGTATTTAGAGGAACTTCTTATCTGATCTTATTAAATATTGCTTTTTCTAGTATACTGCTACTAGTGCGACAAAACATTTACACCTATCACCAGCAGTTAACAATTAGCCTAACCTCATCCGATGTTCTAAAATTAAATTACATTTAAAGCAGGGTTTGCTTCATTTAAAAAACTTTGTTACCTCTGCCAAAATTCATCAGTCCCATTTGTAGTCCAGTTGTCTGTCTATCTATCTGTCTGTCTGTCTGTGGATGAAAACGTAACAGCTAACCTACAGCTAATTGGCTGAAGCTTTGATCATGTGGTGAGCCAATCGTATCGGTTCCCTGACAAATGTTCTCCTAATGTTTATAACAGTTATGCCGTGTTTCCACTACGTGGTACCGGCTCGACTCGACTCGACTCTGCCTTTTTGCGTTTCCATTACAAAAAAGGACCTGGAATCTGGTATCTGGTGCTAGTTTTTTGGTATCACCTTCGCCGAGGTTCCAAGACTGGGGACCAGATACTAAAATGTGACCTGACTGGTCAGAGAGTTGTCTCTGTGACCCACCATTTTACAAAAAACAGATGTGGAAGTTGACAGTAAATATATGGTAAATGGTAAATGGACTGAACTTATATAGTGCATTTTCTACACCTTCATGGTGCCCAAAGCGCTTTACAGTTCCTTACATTCACCCATTCACACATACACTCATACACCAGCGGGCGGCTGCTGCCATGCAAGGTGCTGCCTGGCCCTACCTGGAGCAATTTAGGGTTCAGTGTCTTGCCCAAGGACACCTCGACATGTGGACAGTCGGAGCCAGGATATAGCGGTAGGTTAATCCATGATGACAACCCACAAAACTACACCATGGTCGGTCGAGGAGATTCAGATGTAAAAATTAAGCATGAGCTTCATGAGACAACACAGAACGAGTGAGTTTATCAGCAACTCTCTGAGCAGATGACATTGAAGTAATGCGCCGCATCGCTATGACGTCCAGGTACTCTAAAGTCGGTAGTATCCTGTAATGGAAACGGTCTCCAAGAATAGTACGTGGTACTCGAGCCGAGCTGAGCTGAGTTGAGTCGAGCCGGTTCCAGGTAGTGGAAACACGGCATTAGTCTTATGGTACAGCAGAGTGGATTTATTAGCTTTGGTGTGAGATACTGGTTACACATCTGGTGAGCTTGGCAATTTTTACCTGGTTTTGACAATATAAAGAGGAAAAAAGATGTTTATTTGGTCCATGGTTCTCTTATAAGGCTGGACGATATGGAAAAAAATCATATTATGATCATTTTTTTCATATCAGACGATATCGATATGTATCACAGTATAAATCAAATCACTATTTTTTTCAAGTGTAAATTTTCCATGACTCATAAGTTAGTTGTGAAGACATCAGAAGGTTATTTTTGATTTAAATATGACTTATTTTCTGTCAGAGGTTGAACATGACAGATGTGCTGAAGAACATTATCCAGCTGTTTCAGATCAATAAAACAGGTTCATATATTTAAAACTAAACTAAAAGTCTGACCAGCAGGAAAAAGCTTAAAAGTTTTAAAAGAGAACACAAACAACAACAGACGGTCTTCACCAAACAATACAAGGGGTATATATGTGGGGGTGCGCTCCATAACTGCCATAACCGGTGTAAAACCGAAAATGAAACTTAACACGCTTTGAATGTCCGACTCCCGGCTTCTATTCCACACCCTACTTTTCAGTAACCTGGTCGCTGGTTCTTGGTCATATTTTCTCCTGAGGGAACAGTCATTATCTTCCGCTGCAGCCCAAACATTAGTGTGTGTGCTGCAGCAGCTCTTACACCTGTGCTGTGTGTGTCAACCTAACTTTACGTGGCTCTAGTGTAATTGGTTCAGTGCTGTGCTACTTCATTGTGATTGGCTGTTGTTATGTCTGTCTAAACATGGACGAATGAATTCTTTTGAAACTGTATCGAGCATGTCTCATATTTCTATCAGGGAAAAGTTATTTTGCGCTATATATCGTTATCATTTTATCGCCCAGCCCTAATCTCTTACATGACAGACTGTAGAGCTCCCAGAACTGTCACTAAGCTCACAAAATTATTATTTTTATTCTAATTTCAGATCTTCCCAGGAAGTGTCATTATTTGCTTGTCTATGATGATGTTAAAGATCAACACTGAGATCATCTGATTGTTACGGAATCAACAGGTTTCCCAAAAAAGTTATTTATTCAGGGAACTGAGCTGCTTCTCCCATAGGACTCCATTCAAACAGAACAGACTACTGTTTCTCTTTGAAGACCACAAGGCCATGATGTGGTTACTCTTGCAGTCTTGGTACTTTAGTCTGTGTTTGGTAAACTAACCAGTGGCACCAACTGAAAAAGAGAAAGAAAAATATGTCCAATATATATATGGACTTGGTTGAGGGGTCTTTGCGCTCTTCTTGTGGGTGAAATGTGCATCTGTGTTGGAAGTATGCAGATGACAAAATAAACAATAATCCTAATGTGAATGGTCTACTTCAGGTTGACAATACCTCCATCCATAGGGAATGAGAGCACACTGACTGTTTACATGCACATTAGTATCCCGGTCATGAGGCTTACCCAGATGTGATCAAATGTGGCGATTTCATGGAACAGAAAGCATTGATCCCTGTATACATGAGAAATACAAGTATATACAAGTATACAGGTTAATGATTACTACTGCTGTTTGCACTGTGATGTTTATGACAAAATATGGTCATTTACTCTGCCACTTTTGTTTACAGTAAAGCAGACTTGCCATGTCTAGGTGATATTGATCTACTGCCAACAAAAAAAGACGGAATCAACAGGCCGACGTGTCTTTCAGCTGTTATTCTGTTATTCTGTTACTGTCAGCATGGCCACTACGCCAAGGAGGTGGATGAAGATACACAGCCATGACTGCAGACAGAGGGGTATCATAATGACGTTCAGTGGCTGGTTTTAATGTTATTCCACTAATGTTTCTGCAGCGTTTCCTAGTGTGACCTGACTTATTGCATTGTTCATGTTAAACCAACATGCAGTATTATTGGTTGTTTCATTACAGACTTGAAATAGGTAGCTCTCTGATGCTTTTACCATCTAGTCTGCCAGCTATACTCAGTGTTTTCATTACTGACTACAAACTCTGTGTCTGAATAGCTCCAGAAATGAGATGCTTTCATCGCCATTATCATGTTGGTATTTGTTTTACATCATTTAGCTCCTGCACTTGGGGTTTTATTTTATATACCTCAGCACGTAGCACCCCCCTCATCTAATCATGACTGTCCTGCACCCTGCCCCGTCATGTAAATTTTCCATTAACATTATAACAATGGCACCGCTTCTTCTGGTATTGATACTTATATATTGTAATAACAGCCCCCCCCCATTTCTGTGTCAGCTTTGTCATTCCAAATGCCCCCTGGAAACACTGAGCTAGCATATTCGGGTTTCTTAAAATGGGGACAAGGAAGTACACAGGTGCTTGACATCTGGATATTGGAGTTTATGCAAAGATTGGACTTTTCAAAAACCTCAGAATATCCAAAATACAGATGTGCGTGTAAACACAGTCAGTGCATAGTTTGTGTATTAACCATGCTGTGGCCTGCACAGTCTCCAGATCTCAACCCACCTAAACACCTTTGGGAGACTACGTTGTGTTTGACACTATTCTCCACCTCATTTTAAACACATTGGTGAGTGTCTTACAGAACTAAAGAAAATGGTGATATTTGTTATTTTCATTCAAAAATCAACTGGCATGTGAAGACTTTCTTTGCAATGAAGAATACAGATGAAAACCTTCAGTATCTTAAAATTAAAAAGTAATCTACTTGTACTACTACTACTACAACTACTACTACTACTATTTTTTTTAAAAAATCATTTGGAGTATAGTCTACATTTTTACAACTACATAACATCAGAATCACTTTATGGTTGCGACAATAGTAGCAAAATGTGTAAAAAAAAAAAAATTTAAAAAAAATTGAAAATTGGTAACACTTTATAATAAGTACACATGACGCATTAGTTGAGCATTAACTAACACTGAATTCATCATTTATAAAGCATATTTCTGACATGAATACTCAATATATGGTTTATAAGCACAGTTATAATGGTTTTACTCATCATTAATAAGCTCATCTACATTGTGCTTCATGATTATATTTTCATACTTCAGAAGTTGTAGATTCAGCATTTAAAAATGTAGTATTGCATTACTTACAAACCAATTATGATGTGCATTTATGCTCACACATACACTATTCAGACATGTACTAATGGTTAGTGAATATGTTAGTGGATATTTTACACTAACTCACACATTCATTTTCCAATAGATGTCCTATAAACAGTTATTAATACAGGAATTCATTATTTCAGGTAGTTATAAAGCACTTACTATTCATTAAGTAAGTATATGGTGTGAGCTTATCTAAAGTGTGGACTATATATGCCATATAAAGCATTTACAAATGAGATTTAAAGGTTGGCAATGTCTAAAGACTCACAAAAGTCTCAGTTATTCTAACAAAGGAAAGACACAGTACATGGGATTATCAAACAAACTGCATGACTGAATGATGACGATTATGAATGATTAGTAAAACATTTATAACTGTGCTTATAAAACCATATACTAATGAGTAATCATGTCAGAAATATGCTTTATAAATAATGAATTCAGTATTTGTTAATGCTTAACTAATGCTTCATAATGTGTACTTCTTATAAAGTGTTACTAAAAAATTAATAAAAATAAATAAATAAAAAGTGTCATTCACTCCCTTTTGCTTTTTGGCATAGCCACATTGAGCCACTGGAAAAGGGCCCAAGACCCATATGTGGTCACAGAGCCACAGGTTTCCTACCCCTGGTCAAGACAGTTTAGAAATACATCCACCCCTGAGACAGACGGTCTGTTCCTTCACTGCCATTTTAACTTGCGGAATGTTGAATGTAGATCGTCTGTAACGTTGCTTTCATCCCGTGTGGGAAGCGTATATTGGCATGTCTTTGGTTCTGCTCTTAATCTGCTGTACTTTATGAGACGGTTTTTGGCAGCCTTAACCATGACGTTTAAAATTGTGATTAATCATAACACCATGACATCATTACAACCCTGTTCTGAGGCACATGGTTGACCAACACATGAAATGCTTTTCATGTTGATTGCCATGAATTTTTCCTCTGCACATAGACTACACTGTATGAAGCTTATATGTGTGAGTTTGTCAGTTTGTCAGTGTATAAATGTGACTGCAGTGGCATGACTCTTTGTTTGTAAGTGCTTGTGTGTGTGTTACTTGGTGTGTTTGGGGACCGTCTACAGGGGCTTGTTCAGCGTCTACAGAACCGCGCTGTGGGACAGTATCAGGTTACCCTGCATCAGTGCATGCAGACAGCTGCGGAACAGTTATTTTTGATCACAGAACAAAGCACCGTGTGAATTCCTACCTCAGCAACTTTTGTGTGTGTGCATTTGTGCAATCGGTTTGATTGTGTGCATCTCAGTATATATATGCATGTGTAGGTGGAGGTGTCTTCTTTAGCTCATCTACAGTTGCTTATTTGCAGAACAGTGTATCCTCAACCCCTCTGATGTCTGTTTGTGCTCAGACTGAAGGTCAGCCTGACATCGACTGACAGACAGAAAGCTGAGAATGTCCTCTCTCCTCCCCAAGGCTGCACACACCTTCAGCAGCTGTCTGTAGCCCACGGTGTACTAATATCCACCTGTGATTAACCTCGCATTACCGAGCCCAACGTGTTACCGCCTAAAATTCAGAGCCTTCAGGCTGCACTGACTCACAGTGTAGTCTCATAAAACGCATCATTAAACAATTATGAGGCTTTACGGCTGCACCACCTGACCATAAGCACCTAGACAGCCAGTGTTGTCTTTGGAGGTGGACGAGAGGGGGAGGAAGGTTTTGTACAAGATGTCGCGTGGGATGATTACCACAGTAAAATGATTGACCTCTCAGGCTCCCAGGCCTGCTTTTATATGAAACTATTTAAACACCCATGGAGCTGGATATTTTCCAAGTGAGTGTAGCTGGAATGGTTAGGAAAAGAAACACATATTATAGAAGGAAAAATACTGTTATGAAAAGGGCTGGTACAGTCAGATAATATTCTCATTCAGCAGTTTGATGATCTTCACTGCACCAGAATTACAAATATTTGACGTTTGATGCTATTGATGACTTTTGCTGTTCTTACATGTGACTGAAATCAGATACTTATTTACCTACCCATGTACAGGACACGAGAGGAAAAACATCATATAAGGGGAAAGAAATGGAAACTGAAATGCTCAAGTCTTAGTGTGACAGTTAAAGGTCCGCAGACTTGGAATGAGACTGTGAGCACCATAAAAGAGTCTGCATCACTGTCCATATTTAAAAAGCAATTAAAACAAAAACTGCTTCTCAGATATGTTTAACCCTTTCATGCATAGTGGTCACTACAGTGGACAGTTATTCTACAGCTGTTCTTTTATATTTATGGATTTTGTTGTTTTAGTTCCATATCAGCCAACACAGTGGATGCTTATGCATCGTCCCAAACGCTGCAATTCATACAATTACTATAACTTTGCTGTTCTAGATAAACCTGATCTGCAGTAACATGTTTGAGTGTAAATCAATTGCTTGTTATTGTTATTAAACTGCAATTAAAAGGTTTTTATTGTTATTATTATTATTATGTTGCATATTGTCTCCATGAAGTGAATAATAACTAGTATAATAGTATGTTAAAATGTGACAAAACAGCAGATTAGCAGCATTAAAAATGTTTTTATATCATAGTTTTCACACAATATATCAGTAAATACATGTTTCTTTGCTTCAAAAATTAAATGCATGGTGTCAAGATGGGTGGACATTTTTGGAACTCCATGAAAAATAGGTTCACAAAAAAATTTTCAACCGCATTGTTGTTTTTTTTTCATGTCTAAAGCAGAATAAAAACACTCAGGAAAAAACATCTTGATTAAGGTTGTAATGATTCATGCATGAAAGGGTTAATTTAAATCTGTGTTATTGTATTTTTTGCCTCATGTGCCTGATGTGTTGATACTGTGTAAATTCTATTCTGTTTGTATTGATTGGAATTACCTCATTTTTAGAGCAAGGGTTAGATTTTAGCTTAGTTAGAAATAGGGATTGTTTTTTTATAATAAATTGTACTGTTTTGCTTAATGTCTCGGACCCCCGTTTATAAGCTATGGATAGCCTCTGGGGTTACCCTTTTTACAAAATCATATCTTGCTGGAAATTATGACTAAAAGCTGTATAGGTATTTTATGATTTGTAAATAAATGTGAACTGAACTGAATTGAATTTATGCTACAGTAAAAATGGAAAATAAAAGAAAATGGCATAATATGCAATATAACTAAATCAGGTCTAGAGTCTTCCAGTTATAATTGCAAATGAGTATGAGGAGAAAAATGTTTTGAACCATTTGCAGTACTATTTTTTTTATTTTTTTTTAACCGATAATACCCCGCTGAATCCAACTTGAAGTGCAGGTCAGCATCCTTTTCTTTTTCTGTATTCAACAACACAGCTGAACACCTCCTTAGTAAATTATGTACTAATTACATGTTGTTTAGCTAAATACAATTATTCTTTGAGAGCTCTGTTTTTATGTTTCATGAGGTTTTGCAATAATCAAAAGCTGAATATAAATTGGTTGACATTGTTCAGAGTTAATTGTCTGGTGCATATCTAGTGCAACAAGATCTTTGATTGATGATGAATACAAAATAGGTCAACTTTTCTTTCTTGCCTGATTGCTTTTTAGCTGTATACTTGTATGTGTGCATTTGTTTGTGACTTTGTGTGCATGTAGTCCGTGTTAGCAGCATTTCTTTCAGTCTTCCTGGAGGTCACAGCTCATATCCTCCTTCATATTTTAAGCAAGAGATGCTCCCAATAAAGCAGCATTTTATTGGTGTCAGATCGTTTGCCTGTAAAATGGTACATTGACTTCATTCCCCCCCCTGTCCTTCTGATTCTTTTTCATTTGTAACCTGAGATCCTTCTTTGCGTGTGCGCGTGTTTCTTTGTTTGTGTGAAAAATAGAAAAATTAGTTCCTGTCAAGAGGTTCTCTGTAATGTATTGTAACCTTCTAACAAGATAGCCACATCCTGGTCTGTGACATTGTGACATACAGTACGCTGCTAATGTGCGTGTGCATGTGTGTCGTTGTGACTCTGTGTTTTAGCTCAGGGGAGCTAATAAGGCCACAGGAGCCAGCAGAATGATGTGTCACAATGAAGGTCGCAAGTTCAATCCCTGTGTGTAATGTCACACTGCTGACATTAAGGCAGACGGCCTCTTTACTCAGCTGCCTTGGTCTGGTCTTTGGTACAGCAGACACCGTGGCTGAAATGCTATTATGTTCCCTAAGCCTCAATTACAGCATGAAATCTTATCTTCTACAAGTTAATGTTCTCCTTCAAAACATCTGAAGGGCAATCGGCCACACAAGTAGGAGAGACGGTAAGGAAATCAAAGAGTGGCGAAATCAAAGTCTCTTTTTTTTTTTTTTAGAAAAGTCTACCTGCACTTTTTTCTTTTTTTTCATATCGCACACATGATTTCATCCAAGGACCCTATTAACCTGCCAGATGAACTTTGGTCCCCATCTCGGGCATCCTCATCTCTGCCTGTGATGAGGGTTAGCAGTTTTTATCCCGAGGTGAGACCACAAGAACCTTGTCCATCTGGTCCCCAGAGAGGTGGCTGTAATAGCATTTTCTGTAGAAGATCACTGGACAAGATATGATCAGAGCAGGGTTAGTGGGTGGGAGAGGTAACCAATATGGCCGTTGGACTCTAACACAATTACATCCTGATAATCAGTGCTGCCTCAGCCAATGCCTCCTTCAGTCAATGTGATGTATGTTAAATTAGAGCTGCTTGTAACCATTTATGGGCGTATTGACTTTGGCCGCTCGCTCTGTGCATGTGCGAAGATCAATGCTCCATAGGTACTAATGAAGAGAAGGTCATTGGCTTACATATTAACATCATGTTAACGGTGGATTATTCCCATTTTACTTACATTATTAAAATTATAACAACATTATTATGTAGCAGAGCCTTTGTTACTTACATTCCATCCTAATGAAGTGCTCTTATTAATGGAAATATCTTACAACATGTAATCTAATAACACATCATGAAATGTCATGATCTTATAAAACATGCCATATGGTGCCTTGTATGACTTGCCACAGCTGTGAATGTGGGCCAGC
The DNA here is from genome assembly GCF_902148855.1 of Sphaeramia orbicularis. Lineage (NCBI taxonomy): Eukaryota > Metazoa > Chordata > Actinopteri > Kurtiformes > Apogonidae > Sphaeramia > Sphaeramia orbicularis. The sequence goes on along the minus strand of NC_043968.1, from coordinate 30,091,126 downwards.
CAATTGTTTATCACACTGCATTAGCTCTCCATCAGCAAATCTAAACAAGAATAACCTGTCTGAGGGGTGATGAGGGGTGTCTGCCTGTCACACTGTTGTGCATTTCAATCAGTCATCTTCTTAATAATGTCCTTGTTATTGATTGCAGTTGGGAACGGATTCGCTTGCTCCTGTTGTTTGTTGTCCTTCGTCCTTACACAAGACATGAGAGACCAATTATTGGGCTTGATTTGTTATTTTTTTCCAGTGATGCCTCTTTTGTTATCTGTATCGTCGAGGCCATTTTTCAGTCAATTGCTGATAATAGCCTTGTCTTAGTTTTAAAACAATACGATAAAACTTTGTTGTTCCTTGACAAGAAAATACACCGTAATAACCTTAGAAAAACGATAGTACTTAAAATGCTGCTTTAATAGATTTTTGCATTATTTTCTTTACATTGCAAAGTGGAATGATCTTTGGAGGCTCAGTGTCATCTACCCCATCCACTGGATTATAGTTTGAAAATCAAAGTCTGTAATCAAACTTTACATAAAGGATCATCATATATGTTTATTTTTCAGATTATTTCACTGTTAAGCTTTTAAGCTCAGGAATAGGGAGTCGGTCAAGGGCAGCTGATGCAGCATTGGGTTGGGCAGCAAAGTGCAACAACTTTCCCACATATACAGAGCTATCATTGTGTTGGGGATCTTGGGACCAAGTAGGGGTGGGTGATATGGCAAAAATACCATATCACGATTTTAAAAATATATATATACTAGAAGCACTCGGAGAGCGCAGACCTCCGCCAAGGCTGATCAGTGGCCCCCCCCGTGGGCCCCCCCACCCCCGATCACCACCAAAATTTAATAATTTCTTCCTTATCCCATTTCCAACAAACCCTGAAAATTTCCTCAAAATCTGTCCATAACTTTTTGAGTTATGTTGCACACTAACGGACAGACAAACAGACAAACAAACCCTGGCAAAAACATAACCTCCTTGGCGGAGGTAATAAAATCACAATCTGGATTTTATCATGATTCTTTATATTGATCATTGAGACTAATTTGCAAGTTTCTGAACAGTGCCACCAAACAATTTCCTTTTGTAAAACATATTAAACTAGAAGCACTCGGAGAGCGCAGACATCTGCCAAGGCTGATCAGTGGCCCCCCCTGTGGGCCCCCCCGCACCAAGGAGGTTATGTTTTTGCCAGGGTTTGTTTGTTTGTTTGTCTGTCTGTTTGTCTGTCCGTTAGTGTGCAACATAACTCAAAAAGTTATGGACAGATTTTGATGAAATTTTCAGGGTTTGTTGGAAATGGGCCCCCCCGTGGGCCCCCCCACCCCCAATCACCACCAAAATTTAATCATTTCTTCCTTATCCCATTTCCAACCAACCCTGAAAATTTCATCAAAATCTGTCCATAACTTTTTGAGTTATGTTGCACACTAACGGACAGACAAACAGACAAACAAACCCTGGCAAAAACATAACCTCCTTGGCGGAGGTAATAAAATCACAATCTGGATTTTATCATGATTCTTTATATTGATCATTGAGACTAATTTGCAAGTTTCTGAACAGTGCCACCAAACAATTTCCTTTTGTAAAACATATTAAACTAGAAGCACTCGGAGAGTGCAGACCTCTGCCAAGGCTGATCAGTGGCCCCCCCTGTGGGCCCCCTCGCACCAAGGAGGTTATGTTTTTGCCAGGGTTTGTTTGTTTGTTTGTCTGTCTGTTTGTCTGTCCGTTAGTGTGCAACATAACTCAAAAAGTTATGGACAGATTTTGATGAAATTTTCAGGGTTTGTTGGAAATGGGCCCCCCCGTGGGCCCCCCCACCCCCGATCACCACCAAAATTTAATCATTTCTTCCTTATCCCATTTCCAACCAACCCTGAAAATTTCATCAAAATCTGTCCATAACTTTTTGAGTTATGTTGCACACTAACGGACAGACAAACAGACAACAAACAAACAAACCCTGGCAAAAACATAACCTCCTTGGCGGAGGTAATAAATAAAAAATAACAAAACAGACAATTTAACTGAAAGAACCTTCCAGAACATTTTTAATTTAAATGTTTTGTGCAATTCTGCCAACATGTGCCAAGAACATAAACATACTAAAATGTAAACAACAACACTGATTAAGTGCACTCTTGAACCTAAAAACTAAACTGCACTTAGTTTTTGAGGTGGCTTTCAATAACCATGAAGTTAAAAAAGAAAAAAATAATACAGAACAAAATATCAATGAAGAAATGCCTGTTTCAAATAATCCTCCAGGCTTACAGAACAGGTGGCTGGTAGTACTGGTTTGTCAGCTGGTAATCTGTATTGGGTGGTCTTGGATGGAGGAAGAAATCCAAACTGAGAAGAAGAATAACCCAGGCACTCCAAAAAAAGGATCAATGTGGAACGTATTTGCTCCTCTTCTCATACAAGGCCTTTACTAAATACTTGTGTTAAAGTTGTTTGCTTTTGTTCAGTTCTACCTGTTGCCTGTGGCTGGTCTTCTAGTTCAGTTTGACTCATACTGTTTGGGTTAGGGTTAGGGTTAGGGTCTGGGTGCGGTGTGGCTGGTCTTCTAGTTCAATTTGACACATACTATTTGGATTCTGTCTCTTCAGCTGATTGAACAGGTTCGTAGAGTTGACATATGTTATTCTAAGAGTATAATGTGATGGACCTGTATGTGGAGGATGTGGAGGACTCACCTCATCATTTCCCACCTGCCACCCCACCCCCACCCCCCCAAAAACAAATTTGCAACCAGGGGGTGGGGGGAGGGATATGCTCAAGCCCAGTTCAACATCCTGCTCCCTCAAATTAAAGTTTCGGAAGGTAGGGAAAAGAAAAATGAGCTGCACAACAGCTAGAGGCTTAAGTCCTTAGTTTCACTTTCACTCTTTTTACAGTCTTATGGTGTGCACGTACTCATTGTGGAGTACATACGCCACGGAAGCCCCCCACCCATATAAACCCCCCGGTTCCACAATCTCTCTGCTTTGACAGTTTGTTGATATGTCCTAATCCTTCAGGATCTAATGTTGTCGTATTACACACCCCTAGGACCAAGTAGAATCTGGGAACAGAGCTAGCCAGGATCATGTAAAGGCTCCATTAAGGGCTTCATGGATCACCTTGACCACCCTGAATCGGTGTGTCCTGCATTGTGTTGTCTAGTTGCTGATCATGTGATTACCACCAACATGGCAGCTGCAGAGAAGGGGCAGAGTGAAGAGGCTGATGACTCATTGGCGCAAACCAACACCTGTGGACTAAGTGTATGGAAATGCCTCATACACCGGCTCAGGCTGCCACTAAAGTCTGGCTCTACCCTGGCTCAGTCACTTCTGTGCAGCCCACATTTCCTGTCCACTGGCTATGGTTTTCTGCTGGCTGCTGCTGCTTTTTCAGTGAGTTGTGTGAAATATGCCAGTCCAGGAGAACATCCAGCTTACTGGAGAATGAAGATAGAAAAGGCCAAGATGTTGGAAGCTGGAGCGGAAACTGGTGCGAGCCAAGACCTGGCTGGAAGGCTGTGGTGTGGACCAAGGCTGTTGACTAGAAGCTTCATTTAGATGCATAGTGTTGGTATTGGACTCATCGAGTCACTCGTGCTTGTCGAAACAGATATTAGCCAACATTTAGAAGTAGGACTAGGCAGCATGACCAAAAAATTAAATCACATTTTTTATGTCTATATGAACTCAAGCTAAAACATCATTTATTTGCAGTTTTCTTTGTTGCTGAACAAGATACACAAAATATATACAAAATAAAACACCACTTGTAAGCAAAGACCGAAGGAACACATTGACAGTGAATATATTACAAGCAAACAGGTTGCATTTTGAATATTTATTAGGCATGAAAAGTTTCTTGGGGAAACTTTTTTTCCACGTTAATTGAAAAGCATAAGCTTGATTAACTGAATTAACTGAATGTATTGTCTGACCATATTTAGAAATATATTGGAAAATGAACAAAGTGAGGGCCATGCTCTTCTTCTCCAGGCTGAATACACCTACTGAGACAGGTGCTCTACAGGACCTTCCATCCCCTGCAAGTCCTGAGTGGACAGGCTTCCCATGATTATCTCTGGCATGTCTGCTGAGTCCATATCGGCAGATAAATACTGCTATCAAAGACCGGAAACCAGTAAGCAGTGAAGTACCTACATGTAGAGATGGAATTTAGTGACTGCATTGAAAAACAACGTATGGACAAACGGTATGCAGAACACAATATCTAGGTTCAAAATGACCCCCAGGGATAAAACAGAGTTGAGTTCATAAATTAATATTACAGTCTGGCAGAGGAAAAAGGGGGAAATGAGAAGTATGAAATGTGTAGATCACTGAATGGGCAGAATATAAGCGTGGGTGGAGAACAGGATGATGGTAGGAAACTGCAGGTGAGAGTAGGAGTGGGTGGGAAAATGAAAAATTACCAAGAAATACACTGAAAAATGGAGAGGAGCAGAGGAGCTGGGGAAAAACAGGGGAAAGGAAAACTGTGATATGCTCCATATTTATCTGATCCTCCACTGAATATTAGAAGGAGAATTAACAGTGAATAAATACACTTGCGATCTCGTGATGGTTATGGGGAATATGTGGTTTTGTAACAAATTGCATGAGAAAGTCCTGGTATTACATGTGAAATCCTTGTTTCAACATGCGACATCCTGTTTCCTATCACATGTGATCAGATGCAATTACACATGGACTACACTGGCTTCACATATGATTTATAAATTAATTTCTAAATGAAAATGTTCCAAAACCACAAGAATTTCAAATGCACAAAAACACATGGTCAAGTACAATCACTGTGGAATGAGAAATGTGTGTTTTTTCCTCTATGCTAGCGCTTAAACCACAAAAAGAGCCAATCCCTGTTCTGTAATTCTGAGGTTTTAAGGTAAGGGGACATGATGGAACAAGATGACCTACGCCTAATGCTGAAAGGATTAAGTGGAGGTCATCTTACATCAATGTAAATAGCTCGGTAACAGAAACATATGTGTGTCAGATATTTTTATTGCGAAGCCTTATCATAGTACAGATTTGAGATCTCCTGATTGGTACATTATGCTTCATTTTTGGTATCAACATAACAAACGCACATTCAGAAATAAAAAGAAAATAAAACAGCATTGATATAGTGACAAAAGAGGAAGGAAAAAAAAAAAAACAACAACACACACACACACACAATTTAACATCTCACCCACCCCCCCAACCCCCCTCCCCATCCCCAGAGCCACTGAGATAGATCGTTGTAGTGCTATGCTGTGGACTACTGCTTATATAGTGGATCTTAACTGTCCGGCCCTTCCAGATATGACCGCTAACAGAAACATATGGGTGCTTCTGTGAAACTGGGTTTATTTTGGTATCTGGCACTTTACCAGCTTTTTTAGACCCAATAATAAAAGACAAATTTAGACATATTTCCCCACAGGACGTACCTAATGATGACCTCAGATAAATGCAAAAAAATTATACTCTTGCTCTGAGCCATCCCATAATTAATGAATTTTTAATAAAGTATTGGGGCCAAAAATAGGACCAAAACTGGGACATGAAAAGCTACCTACGTGTCAGTGAATTTGATCTGAAAACATGGCTGTAAATGGTCTTATAAAGACAATAAATAAAGACACTGTGCTCACTTTGATGATCCTAGTGGTTTTTATAATCCAGACATGTGGGTTTTTCATGAATCTCAGTCTCATTCCAGGTTTCGTGTGTAACCCATCGTGTCCACTGGTGTTACATGCAGAACCTGCCCATTTAAACACAAATAAATTGTGAGTGATTTTGCAACAGTGGCCATTTTTGTGAGACACTCTGCCTTGCATATTTAGTTAAATTCCCAAAATGTACCTTTGAGAGAATAAAAAGATATTCAAAAAATAGTTGCAGGTAATTTTTGTGTCTTTTTTTTACCATGTTACATGCAGATTTTTGTATAAAAATAATTTAAAAATGTGTTTTATCTGAAAAATAGTTTTTCTTTTATCTCAGTAAATATTTATTTGTAGAATAGACCCAAAGTGTTTCCATACTTGCCTCATAACATTAATCTACATCTGGTTTTTAGCACCTCTGTCCTGCTTTTAGTGGCCAGTTTCATAGAAGCACCCATATCAGCTTGCAAGTATACACAGTCATGATGATCATATTTATTTCTGTAATTCAATCCCCTCTAGTCTTACATATAGAATATAATGAATATAAAATTTGTTATTCTGTTCAAATTCTCTATAAACACAAGTGATGAAGAGTAACCAACACAACTCACCCCAGTGTTTATGTGGTGTTTTTGTTTGGACTTGACCCTTTGGAACTGTTTGTTTGTTGTATGGGAACATTTTCTGTCTAAAGAGCTTGAAGACAGGTGAAAAAGCTTGTAATAATGGAAGTGAACACCACTGTTTTTGTGTATTTGTGTGTGTGTGGTTGTATTTGTTGTTATTGGGTAGAATCTATAGTTATTTGTGGAGACTTGACTCCCTTATTGGGGCAAAATACAGTTCCTCATAATGTAACTCATTAAATTTGAGGGTTATAAGGGTATAAGTCTCCATTAAATTAGTGTAAGTCATTGTAATGTCCCCAAAACACATTGAAACCTAGTAAGTGTATGTGTGTGTGTGTGTGTGTGTGTGTGTGTGTGTGTGTGTGTGTGTGTGTGTGTGTGTGTGTGTGTGTGTGTGTGTGTGTGTGTGTGTGTGTGTATGCCTCACTGCCAGCAGGTCTGGCAATAGGCTCTGACACTCTGCCTGTTTGGGGATTTTGGGGATAAAAAGGTCCTTACAGCAACTTCAGTCCGGGGGAGCTCCTGCTTGCAATTATCTGCAATGTTGTGACAGTTCCATGCTGTGAGAAAAATAAAAAATATTACTGCTCCATTTCAGATGCCTGTTTCCAGTGCATTATCCTTTCATATCCAAATAACTATCTGTACTGGGATACATCCCTACAGGCTATCTCTGAAGAGTAATCCACTCTGCAGTTTGTGCTATCGTGAGTCTAATGGATGCTTCTGCATTGAAAATTGAGTGCCAAACACGCTAAAAGAGCAGAGTTTACTGTCTCCGCCATGCACTATGAACTTAATATGTGGTTAATTGACATGGCAGGGCACAGGAGCAGAAAGATAAAACTGCAGGAAGAACATCACTGAGTGTAACTGGAGCTCTTCGGGTGTAGTATATATATGAATTATTATTTTATTAAAAAAAAAAAAACAGATCCTAAGGTTTATTCTGTAAACAGGTCGCACTACATGGTATCCTTGGTATCCTTCTCATCCAGTGTCACTGCTGCGAAGAAGGCTTACTATAATAACAAAATTCATTCTGCCACCGACACCAAGAAACTATTCTCAACCTTTAAAACACTACTCAACCCTCCACCTCCACCGCCCACTACTAATCTGACAGCAGACAATTTTGCTTCATTTTTCACAAATAAAGTGTCTACTATCAGCAGTCAGTTCACTGATCCACCCATAGACTGCACGCCTCCTTCTTCAACATCATCATCATCACACACTGCTTCCTCTCCCCTGACTATGGCTACTACTAACTCAACTGATAAAAGCCCAACTGCGTCATTCCCCTCATTTACTCCCCTCACAGAGAACGAGGTGTCTAAACTCCTTTCCTCTAGCCGTCCTACAACATGCTTGTTGGACCCTATTCCATCCAACCTCTTACAGTCTGTTGCCCCTACTATCACAGCACCAATCACACATGTGATTAATGCTTCACTGACTTCAGGAACATTTCCTACAGTATTTAAACAAGCGCAGGTGACACCACTACTCAAAAAACCTTCCCTCACCCCCACTCAAGTGGAGAATTATCGACCAGTCTCACTCCTCCCATACCTTTCTAAGATCATCGAAAGGGCTGTTTTCAAACAGGTCACAGAATTCCTCTCCCAAAATAACCTCCTGGACATCAACCAATCTGGCTTCAAAATCGGCCACTCCACTGAAACGGCTCTGTTGTCTGTGACAGAAGCCTTGAAAGAGGCTAGAGCAGCAGCCAAGTCTTCAGTACTCATTCTACTGGACTTATCAGCAGCATTTGACACTGTCAATCATGATATCCTGTTATCCATACTCTGGAACATGGGCATCACAGGCCACGCACACTCCTGGTTTCAATCTTACCTTACTGGTCGGTCCTTCAGTGTGTCCTGGCTAGGGCACACATCAGCAGTTCACCGCCTCACCACGGGGGTCCCCCAAGGCTCTGTGTTGGGCCCCCTCCTTTTTGCCATATACACCACCTCACTCGGTCAGATCATCCACTCACACGGCTTCTCATATCATTGCTATGCTGATGATACCCAGCTCTATCTGTCATTCCCACCTGATGACTCCACAGTCTCAGTGCGGATCTCAGATTGTCTCTCTGACATATCTGCATGGATGAAAGCCCATCACCTTCAGCTGAACCTGTCCAAAACTGAACTGCTGGTCTTCCCAGCTAAGCCAACCATACAGCTGGACATCTCCATCACTATTGACTCCATACCTCTGGCTCCTACCAGTGTAGTACGTAACTTGGGAGTCATGATTGATAATCAGTTGACCTTCACGGATCACGTTGCCTCTGTCACCCGATCATGCCGTTTCACTCTGTTCAACCTAAGAAAGATCAGGCCATACCTAACCGAACAGGCCACCCAGCTCCTGGTGCAGACTATGGTTATCTCCCGTCTTGACTACTGCAATGCTCTTCTAACGGGCCTCCCAGCTTGTGTTGTCAAACCACTACAGATGGTCCAGAATGCAGCAGCGCGTCTGGTCTTCAATCAGCCTAAAAGGGCACATGTCACCCCCTTACTCATTGAGTTACACTGGCTACCCATAGCTGCCCGCATCAAATTCAAATCTTTAATCCTAGCCTACAAAATTCTCCGTGGGTCTGCTCCTGTCTACTTAGGTGCACTAATAAAAGCTTATGTCGCCCCACGACCACTCCGCTCGTCTGGGGAACGTAGTCTGGTGGTCCCCAGACCTTGTACAAGACAATCCAGGCTCTTTTCATGGGTCGTTCCACGTTGGTGGAACGCTCTACCAAGTGCTACAAGAACAGAGTCATCCCTGCCTATCTTCAAGAAGCTCCTGAAGACCCAGCTCTTCCGAGAGCACCTCCTGTCCTAGCACTTTCAAACATTCCATTTTAAATATTCTAATAAGGTTTTTCCCAGGACAACCACAGATTCTTTCACGATTATCTCTGGACCTGCTGCGGTGGTCCGGCCTCTTCCCTGCCCTCATCATCACCACTCACTTATCCTCAACCGCCTCCATGTGTCTCCCCCTACTCCCCCCTTCTCCCCCTCTCCCCCAGTCCCTATCTCTATCGCTCTCTCTTTTTCCCCTTCTCTACTCTCTCTCTTTAACCCCAACTGGTCAAGGCAGACGGCCATCCTCCAGGAGTCTGGGTCTGCTCGAGGTTTCTGCCTGTTAAAGGGAAGTTTTTCCTCGCCACTGTCACCAGTCACAAGTGTTTGCTCCTGGAGGATTCTGTTGGGTTTCTGTAAATTGGCTTAGAGTCTGGTTTTGACCAACTCTATATATAAAATGTCAAGAGATAACTTTCTTGTGATCTGGCGCTATATAAATAAAATTTGATTGATTGAGTGATTTAATTGGTTTTCCCCTGTAAGTCGCTTTGGAAAAAAGCGTCTGCCAAATGCGTAAACATAAACATAAACTACATTGCCTTATTTACCTCAGCACCAAATACATAATACTGTGTAAAAGTCTTAAGCCACATTTAGATTTTTCTTTCATTGTTGAAATTAGCATAAATATATATTTCCAATTCCCTTTTCTTCAGATGCACAACAGGAAAATTCTTGAAACAGCCTTAAAAGACACACAAAAAGCATTAATTAAATGCATTCTTCAGGTTAAAGTCACTATTTAGTGTGACCTCCGTCCTCAAGAAGCAGCACAGTTAGAACCGTCTGACAGGTGTTGAATAAAACCTGATGTAAAACATCTGAAAATATGTAAATAATAAATCTAATATTGTTTGGACAAAAGGATTAAAGACATATTAAGTAAGTGCGGGGGGGGGGGGGGGGGGGGGGGGGGTCATATAAAGTGCCACCACTTTGGTTTATAGAAGCTGTTTTATACCAGATACTTTAGTTTTTAATGCTGTACATCAGGGGTGTCAAACTCATTTTGGTTCAGGGGCCACATTCAGCCCAATTTGATCTCAAGTGGGCTGGGCCAGTAAAATAACAGTGGAAAAAGTAAAATTATATAATGATCAGGTTTACATTTACAAAATTTCCTAAAAAATCCGAATAACATGAACAACTTGAATTGTCTTAAGAAAAACAAGTGCAATTTTAACAATATTAGGCCTCGGTTTATCAGTTTACACATGTGTATTACAATCGGACAAAACATTTAATAAGAGGCAGAATATTGGTAAAATTGCATTTACTTTTCTTAAGACATTTCCATTTGTTCATATTTGTTCAGGTTATTCACATTTTTTTTGGTAAAAGTATAGTTTGGTAATGTAAACATTTTCATGTAATTTTACTTTTTTACAGCAAAAAAACAAAGACAGAATTTGGGTTTGTCAATATTTATAGGTTATTGTGATAATATTTCACTGGTATGACCCACTTGAAAACTAATTGGACTGTATGTGTCTGTATGTGGAACCTGAATTAAATGATTTTGACATCATTGATTGTTAATATCTTCAGTGTAATTTTTGCATTTCACAAATTCATCCCGTGGGCCAGATTGGACCCTTTGGCGGGCCGGATTTGGCCCCCGGACCACATGTTTGACACCTGTGCTGTACATACTTCCCATATATCCAGATTGTATCTTAATACAGAGACTGAAAAATGCATATGCGTGGTCAGAAAAACTTTACGAAACCAATGAACGTTAATGTTGGACCAGGACTTCTGCACAGAACTGAATGTTCATCAAATGACTCAGGTTGCATCTCACCCACTATTGTTCCACAGAGTGTCAATAATTGCCAGAGAGCAATTTAATATAAATAAAATACTCTTTCTTTGACAGTTACTGAAACATTTGTGATTTCTTTTGTTTTGCTTCTCTGTGCTGTTACAGGTTAGTACAGAGGATCCTTTACCCACCTGGGTTGTACAAAATTCAGAACTTCGTAATTTGATTCAACTCAGTGAATGAATTGGAATTGGAATTACAGGAAGTGAAATTGAATTCATTGCAATTCAGAGAAATTCATTCTTATCCCATATCAGTGAGAATGTGATACTTTGAACATACATTTTTCTTCCAAATGGAAGTACAGACACTAACGTTAAGCATACATCCCTTAACCCATAAAGACCCAGTGCTACTTCTGTGGTGATTCCCAAATGATTTTTTTCTCAATATTTAGCCTTTCTTAAGTGATTTGTCATCATTTATCATTAAATAATCCTCTGTATTTAGCATTTTTCCAGTGGAAATCTGACATTTTCTAATATTTAACGATCTGATCATGTAGATGTTCATAAAAGATCAGATTATAGGTGACGGTTATTACATCAAAAACTGAGAAAACTGAATTAAAACTAACATTTTCATCAAAATATATCATTAACTGAACATAAACCCAGTGTGTCCATCCACTGTCATTGATCCAACTCCACGGGTTTTACTGGTGAATCAATGTTGTAGAAGATGAAGGTGTTTCCACGGTAACTACAGAGCCTCTGAACGTCCAAATGGGTCATATCTGATGAACATGAAAAGATGAAGAACTGTATTTTACACCAATTATTTACATGTATTAATAGGATTAATGAATCAGCAATTATTAAACATTTTAGATGAGTAGATGATTTTGGTCGCTGGTGTATGTTTGGGTCTTTATGGGTTAATGTTGAATAATCAGCAGTGTGGTCATTTCAAAGTAATAAAATGAAACAGTGTTTTGGTAAATGTAATTATCATTTATTAAAGTATCTTAGAGTAGAATAGAATTGTCTTTATTGTCACTGGAACATGAAAAATATACAATAAAATAAAAAAAGTGTCAAACAGTCAGTGCATAACAATAACAACAGACACAAACATCACAATAGTAAATAAATAATTATAAAATTATTTATTTACTATTATGATGTTTGTGCCTGTGTTGTTTTTATTATGCACAAACATCACAATAGTAAATAAATAATCTTACAGGGTAACGTTACATCTAATGGTCAACAGTTCCTCAAATGTTTTGTTTTTGAGGTGGAATAATAGATAAACAAAAAAGTATTATGTGCATAAAGTCCATCCATATGTAATATATACTGTAAAGCTTCATTATTAAATTCACCTTAATTATGTATCATGAATTTCTTTGAATTTCAAGGAATTCTAATTTTACTCTAAAGGTTGAACTAAGATGCTCTAACTGTTGTGGTCTGTTTTTAGTTTAATTGTTTGTTCTGTATACTGTAAAATTTGTATATAAAAATAAAATATAAAAAGAAACCCTGACACTCACTGCCATCACACCCTTAGTCTGACAACTGATACACTGATGATTGCTTGTTTATTAACTCTGTTTTTGCTGGTTTTTCTTGTTTGTCTCTTTTTCTTGAGTTGATGGAAAAGTGAATTTAAGTTTATCCATATCTGTACCTGTACCTTCTTTTTTTTCTACAGAATACTGCATTTGCTTCTGAGAATTGTCGTCAGTGTCAATCAGTCAGGTTTTGTTTATATACACAGAATAACAGACGGACGCTGAATTCATGGCGTACATCAGTCCTCATGTCTGTATATGTCCAGAACAGTTCAGAATAAGCTTCAGTGGTGATGAGCTTTGTCTAAGACACCAAAGTGATACTTCTAACCAAAGTTTCTCAGTGTTTCTTCATGTACAAACATCCTCTCTCTCTCCTCCATACTTTTCTCTCTAAAATTGCACCTTGAATACACCCTGCCACCTGTCTACTTGACAGCTGAGTGAGATCTTAAAGCCACAGCTTTTACATGCCATTTGATGATGAAACACTCCTTTTTTCCTTTTCATTTCAGTTTTTTATTTTTTTCCTTTTCCTTCGGCATTCTGTAGTGATTTTAAGAAGCTTGAGTGTCTTCTCTTCACAGGAGCTCTGTAAGGATTTGCACTGAAAGATTAACGTAGTGGGTGATGAGCACTGCGATACTGAGGTGAAGGTGGCCAGGAATGAGAAAAAGATACTTGTCTTTGTAATGGAAATGAACAGAACTTTTACTTTATGGCAGACATTTTACAGAAGCTAAGTGCAGCTGTACGTTTCCTTAGACAACCCCCGACCTTTGTAGATCAAACATCATAACCTCATCCTAATCCTCCTGCTGAGATTCCATGTATTTACTTCTCTAAACACACCAAAGTGCAATTATTATTTTGTATTCACTGCCTGAACTCTCATTGAAGCCATGGCTCGTGTCAGGTTGAATTCACGTTCTGCAGAATTTGTGATCTGCCGTAATCCACACAGGATATACAGAGGAAAAAAATGTTTGATATGCGTGATGTATTTGCCCAGAGCATATCCACACCAGGCCTGAACCCTGCCTTTCTCATTTTTAGTTTAACTGACCCCCCAATGAGGGTCCTGATCTTAAAAAATGTTTGAGCAGAAGGTTGAATAGGCTGAAAAAGGAATAGAAACTGGTACACGTATTTTTATATATAATGAAAACTATTTTATTAGGCTCTTTAAAAGTATAGTAATGTGAATTGTGAAATTGTTGCCCTTTGGAAACACTTTTATTTATTTATTTTTTACTTGGCAGGTTGAAAGACGTCTTCATCTGTTCTTGATCAAGATACTAAACCTGCTCAGTTTGTCATTTTGAAACCAAACATACAGTAAAGTCCACATGAATCAGATACTTCACATCCTGATACGGACCTTCAAAGCTAATATTTCTCTTACCCTTTGAGGCCTGTTCCTGAGCATGGGCAGTGTGTTCATATCATCCTCTTGGGACTGTTACATCCCATACAAAGACAAAATCTGGCAAACAGACATGCTCTCAGGAAATTATACATACTTTACAGGGAAATGTTATCTGAGGGAAGGGACTCTTTAAAAGTAAGTTTAAAAGTAAGTTTTCTATGTTATATGTTTTCTGTGGTCTATGATCACATTAATGTAGTCACAATTTGTGTTTTATACAAAGGCATATGGTTGACAGTAGATTATCATAACACAGAAGTTTGTTTCCTTATGACTTTATCTACTTTACATTCTCAACTGCTGGTGGCAGCATAGGTCAGGGTGCCGACACCAGAACAAATCCGGGCTCCAGCTAATACTTACTATGTTCACTTTATCATAATCTCCAGCAGGGGCTGTCCAAGCATCACCTTCCATTCATCCATTCATTCTTAACTGGTGCACAAAAAAGAAAGGCCATTGGCTCACTTCACTCCACCAGGTAATGGAAGTTAAATGTCCCACTGACACTGTACAGGGTTTGTGTGTATTAATGAAGCCAAGCAAGTCTGTGGAGGATATTAAGAAGAAGAGGTTATTTTTATTCAAGGGTTACCCTCAGATCAGCCTTCAGCTGCACTCAGCAACTTCCAGCAAGTGAGCAGGCAACATTTCAGTGGATTATTGAAAAACATGTATTGTGATTACAGATGGCAGTAGAGTATTCCTGTATATACAGTATACTGTATACACAACGTATAAAGTATATCAAAGAAATAGTGTGTTATCTCCCATACCCTTGCTCATGTAATTCAGCTTTTTTATGCTGAACAGATGGCCTTGTTGTGATTGGACACAGATGGGGTTTCCGTGGTAATATCAAACATCCCACACAATGTTATATTTGCCCCAGCTTTGACTCCCAAGCAGAAATTATTTCAAAGGTTTATTGTCTGCTGCTGTCTTGTGTGTCAGTGTAACTTAGATTGAAGCAAGCAAGATTTAAGAACCTTTATTGTACTGTGAATTGCTAATATTACAGCCCAATGGATCTACATGGGATGACTTTGATAGGCTTTGAAATACATCTCATGTATCAACCAAAGTCTTGGCTTTAAGATTCATCCAGAGAAGATTTACAGATTTTTATCTGTCATGTTTGCTGATGTGGTGGTGCTGAGATACAGCCTGGCCTCGCAGAGGTACCATGGGAGCGATTCAGTTAAACATCTGTGAAGGGAGGTGCCCACTTAATAACCCCAATAACATCCTCTGTCTTACTCTTCTCTCTTTCTTTCTGTCGTACAAAGCCAAGGTTCTACAGATGCAGTTATGTTAGATCCTGTGTTTTACTAAAAAAAAAAAAAAAAATCCTCATTTAGTGACAACTAAACCACTTAAGTCATTACTTAAAGTATAAAGCTGTGAAACAGGTATTGTGAATTATGGAACAGTTCATTTATGGACATTAGTTGATGCAAGTGGTGGATTTCACTCAAGTTTAGAAGCAGCTCTGGTTAAGGCAATTATCCCAATTTTGTCAGTTCATCTTTAAGCAAGTGTGTCATTTTATGAAAACAGTTTTTGCACTACTCTACTGCACAGCTCTTACACCTGACAGGTTTAGAATATGTGGTCCTAAGAAAACAGTTCTGACAGTTTAAAAAAAAAAAAAAAGATGTATTATTCTGTCTTCATAAAAGCTAATCACAGGATGATGTAAAATAGTATTTTTCTCTAGAAATGTTAGTCTGTACAGCTTTACTTGCTTTGAATTAGCTCAAAACAGTTCAGATCAGATTGACTTTTATTTCTTTAAGACATAAATGGGTTTTTACAGTTAAAGTACAAATGCGCCACATTTTTGCTCAACTCTTTTTTTCTCCTGACTGGATCCAGCGTTTCTGAAAAAGTCAACACACATGTGATTCTATGTTTGCTTAGTTTAGACCTATAGCTAGTGTGACGGAGTTCCAGAGGGACCGGTCCTGGGGCCCCTGAACATGTCAGAGAAGCAGAACTTAACCCGGATGGATCAGAGCTAGGCTTTAATCCCCCTCTGAACCTCCTGCACACTATGGATAATTGATCATTATGAATCAATTCACATGATGGAAATTAGCCTCAGAAGGGGTCAGAGTACAGAGAAACTGTTGAAAGTTAAGGTACTCATGGAGAGAATGCTCAAATTTCACATGTAACTGATACTCTGGCACCAGTCCATGGGTAGGAGCCACCTTGATCCAATGCTGTAATTATTTAGACTAATGTGATGATGATGTGCAAGGTTGCTTGGGTTTCTATTGCATGTACATGATAAATAAGGCATCAGAATCTATTAAGTTACATAGACACTGTTCAGTTCAGTTTAGTGCCATTTGCAGCAGAAAACCACATTGGAAAAAAAGGTGCAATAAGTTCAAGGTGTACAGTCAACATTTAACCTTCCTCTTGTATTAGGGTCGGCACTGACCCGTTTTAGCTTTTAAATGCATAAATGAGCCACATAAAATTTGTGTATTGCATCAAGGCTTTTTGACTTTATCGGGAACCTCTATTTTCAACAAAATACAAAAAAAAAAAATCACTAGATTATGAAATGCTCTGGCTGAAATTGACCTTTGAAAATGACCTTTGTGTTGTTCGGGTCAGTTTCAACCCAGTTATAAAAATAAGATTATAAAGCAATAATTAGAACCAAAACTGAAATCATAAGTGCACTGTCCACCAACACACTGACAGCCAGCTCCTCTAACAATCATGTGAGCTTATGGGGATTCTCATTTTGCCTTGTAATCCGGTTTACCTGCACAAAAACAAAACAAGCAAAGACGGGCATGTCCACACATGTGAGGTCAGTTCAGTATCGAGTTTGTGACTTGAAGAGTGCACATGGAGGGGTATACTGACAAAAAAGGCCCAGAGGCTCACACCAAAAATATTAAAAGCAATATTTTCATTGACAAGGAAGCCTAACAAGGTAACCAAGAGAGGAGAAACAAATTGGATGATAGATAATTGTTTTTAGTGTATTTTACAGCTGATTTAAGACATGGGTCAAAACCAAATTCAAAAGTAAATAAATATGCAATGAAAGTAGATAAAACTAAAGTGCATTGTTCAAAGTTGATACACCCTGTGGGAAAAAGCTCTTGGCATGGTGAGATGTTGTACACTTAATAGAGCGGTAGCATTTTCCAGAGGGAAGAAGTTTAAACATGTCACTGGCAGGATGGGGAGTGGGCTCATTTATGATGCATAATGCCTGAGAAAGAAGTCTGTGTTTGTGAATGTCCTCCAGGACAGGCAGTTCACACCCAATTGTCCTGTGAGCAGAAAGTACCACCCTGTTTAGGGCTGTCTTTTCTTTTGCTGTGAGATTTCCAAACCAAACAGTAACACTGGTAAAAATCTAAATCTTACCAAATGTATTTTTCTCATTTCTAGTCAAAATATCTCATCACACTTAAAATAAGACATAATCACCTAAAGAGTAACTTTTCAGCGAGATATAAGAACTTATTTTTAGACAATAGATCTGGAAAATCTGATTTCAAGAAATCTTACCAAGATAATTTTCACTTGTTCCATTGGCAGATTTTTTTTTTTTTTTTTGCTTAATTAAACTTTTTTTTTTTTTTTTTTTTTTTTTTTTGCTTAATTCAAGCAAAAAAAAATCTGCCAATGGAACAAGTGAAAATTATCTTGGTAAGATTTCTTGAAATAAGATTTTCAAGAACTGTTGTCTAAAAATGACTTCTTATATCTCACTGAAAGTGACTCTTTAAGTGATTATGTCTCATTTTAAGTGTAATAAGATATTTTGACAAGAAATGAGAAAAATACACTTGGTAAGATTTAGATTTTTTCCAGTGAATGGAGCTAAGAATAAGACTTTCTACAACATACAGTGATAAAAGTTGAAAAGAACCTGTTTGTTAAAAGTGAATTCCTTCATTTTACATAGGAAGAAAAGACGCTGACGTGTCTTTTTGACAATATTGCTGGTGTTTGTGTTCCAGCTCAGGTCCTTAGAGAGAGTCACACCTAAAAACTTAAAACTGTCCACAGTTTTTACTTCAGCATCTCTGATAAAAACAGACAAACGAGCATGCCTTTTGCTAAAATCAATGACAAACTCATATGTTTTCACGGTATTTAGTGTTAGGTTGTTTTTCTCACTCCAACAGACAACATTGTTTATCTCTGATCTGCAGTGATCTGTAGCTTGTATAGTGTCCTTTCTTTCAAAAAAAAAAAAAGTTCACTGGAATGAAGGCATGGATGTATAATAATAAGAAGTAGACACAGCCCAGCCACTCAGAACTGCTGCCAATTCCCTCACTTGCTGTATCACAGTGAAAAAATCCCCTGCGGCCCAAAAAATATGTTCCCGCCAGACCACAATGATGGAAGAGATGTCTATGATTCTGCTGACAGGACACGTACAACTGCAAAAAAGGTCAAAAATTACTCTGTTATGATCATGGAGGTTTTATGTTTTAAGTTATCTGATCACTCAAAAACATGTGACATCACCACAGGGTTCAGGCTGATCATCCATTGGTCTGCATGGGAGGGGGCAGCAGGCCTAGTTCACATGTGGAATGGGACAAACATCACAGAATAACATGGAAGCTACAATCTTGTTTTGCTCATGCACAAATGACTAATATTCCATTCTAAAGAACTGGCACAATGTTTGGGTTAAAGGGGTCATATTTTTCTAAACCCACTTTTATTAGTCTTTGGTTCATTTATTTGTGTATTTGGACCCTAATAGTTCAAAAAGTTTGAATTTGAACCGTCCAGGTGCTGCAAAGCTATCTTTATATTAATTCCGGTAAAAATCAAGTGGATTTCTACAACTTGTTTTAATTCCTGCTTAATTTGTTACGTTTTATAACTGGTTACGTCACAACATTTGCACATATAAGGTCAAAACATTTCTCCAAGTACGACATAATTGTTTATCAGCAGCAGCGGTTGTAGTAAAAACTGAAAATATGTCCAAACTTTGAGCCGATTATCTAAAATGTTCAGTTGTTGGTTGAACGGGACAGACCAGCACAGCCAACAACCTGGAGGGGGCGGGGCCTGAAGTGGCTCATTTGCATTTAAAGGGCCAGCACTCAAAACAACCTTTCTGTTGTCATTACTCATAAATAGGGTTGAAGATGGACCTGTAGAGTTGAATTAATGAAGAATTCAGACCCAAGCAGAGCATTTACAGTTTATGTAGACCACAGGGAAATGTTTTAAAATGCATGATTCTATTTTTAAAAAAAGCTAAATATCCCTCCTTTAACGTATCCATGGGCATGTGATGAAAAACTTTCTGGCTTGCAGATTTGCTTCCACATTATGGGTGCACAAATTCCACGCTGACTTAGTTTAATGCTTCCATGTTGTAAAAACTCACATATATAAATAATATCAAACCTTTTCTCGCAAGTTTAGGTGTCCTCTCAGCAGTTTTACAAACATAGCATTTGTCATTGTCATCTAAGGAGAAAAGGTTTTTTTGGGCTGCAAGTGGCGACGAGTGGCCACAGGGGGAATCTGCAACAGTTCTGAATGGAAAGCTGCATCTAGTTCTCTTTTTTTTTTTTTTTTTTTTTTTAAATCAAGGTCTTTTTTATTTTCAATCTTCAAATGCAAAACAAGAAATATATAACTTGGACATGAAACAATTGTATCCAGTTCCTATCCACCTGCCCTCCCACCCATCCTACCCACCCACCCCAAGTACTGGACCTTCGTTAAATGTACCAGACATAATATGCTTACTTACAAAAAAATAAATAAATCCCCTTCAAATAAAGTGCATGTACAGACACATATATATACACATAACATCTAGTTCCCTTAATGCATCCATAGACATGTTGCTATGTAACGTTGTGAGGCAGCTGGATTTTTAAGATCAGAGGAACTGTATGGGAACTCAGCCTTGATTTGGTGCATTGTTTGATAGCCTATATATGGTGGAGACCCACAGGGATGGCTCCCATTATGAACACATTTCACCATGTAGAATTGAGGAATACCTTCATAGTACCCCATTCTACATCCAACTATCATAATAACTCTGAGGTATGTCTTGGACACACAGTTAAATATTTACATCAGCCTGCTATTTGATTATAATGACATTGCTAATATTCCAATACCATCTTTGCCATATAATCCATCTTTGTTGGTCTAAGTCAGTGGTTCTCAAACTTTTTACAGTGGAGTAACCCCTGAAATATACTTTTTTATTCAAGTACCCCCAACTCTCACTACAGCATTTTTGATGAAAAAATTAGGCAAAATTTGTTCCTGTGCCAAAGGTCTCTGTTTATATTTTCAAAACGTTGTAAACAAACAACATATATTTAACTGTAAAGTATTAAAAATAACAAATCTTTGTAAGTAAATTTTGTATGCAAAATATAAACTGAAAAATGCCCTCTTTCATTGATAAAAAAAAAATTTTAAAAAATTAATTGGTCATTAATGAATAAATGAACCTTCCATCAAAAAATAAATAAATAAATAAATAAATAAATAAATAAATAAAATTACTGAATTACTCAAATAAACTCATTTTGAATAATATAAAATACAAATGTTCTTAAAATGTTACCAAAGCTTAAGCAAGATGATTGACAATAAAACTATTAGATGAATGTATTTATTGTGTTTTATATTTCAGCATTAATTCTCATTATTTCTTTTGTATTCAGTCTATGATGATTTATTTAATGTATTTTTTCAAAACAAATTTCAAGTACCCCCTGGGCTTCTTCCAGTACCCCCACTGGTCTAAGTCTTGTAGATCATTGATAAATCCAAGTAAAAGTGGATCACCATGGTCAGTAGGAATCATCCTCTGGGGATCATGAATGCGTTACCTCATATCCAGTAGTCCCTGGGGTACTGCGTCAGTCTGGTTTTACTGTAAAAGGAGTTTTCATTCCATGAGAACGTATGACCTGTGTAACAGTATTTCATTTTATGCTGAAATCTAAATCCTTTCTAGAAGCTGATGCAACAGACAGACACAAGAATGTGGTACTTTTTAATTTTATTTTCTGGCAGTGGAACATGTCTAGCAACATGAAGGGAGGAAAAACAACTGCAACAACTACTGTCTATCACTGTCTGAGGTCTGGTAGTACTTTGTTTGACAGATTGAGAGATACAGGAAGTGGTGGGAGATACCAAAGAAAGGGAAAAGTTGTGTACTTTGTTGGGAATGCTGGAGGTATTTGGTATGAACATCGACCAGCTCACTGATACCAACCATCCATCATTAACCCATAAATACCTGCGCTACTTCTGTGGCAGTTTGCAAATGAATTTTTCTCTATATTGCCCTTTTCTTAACTGATTTGTCATCGGTTTTTTGTAATATTAACCTCTGTATTTTGCATTTCTTCAGTAAAAATCAGGTTTTTTTAATATATTGAATTCACTGATCATGGTGATGTTTATAAAAGCTCAGAGTAAATTCAAATGTTATTATATCAGAAACAGAGAAAACTGGAGAAAAAGTGATTTTTTTTTCAGAAAATCTATCATTAACTGAACATAAATCAAGTGTCTCTATCCACTTTCATTGATCCAACTCCATGGATTTTACTGGTGAATCAATGTTATAGAAGATGACGGTGTTTCCACGGTGACTACAGAGCCTCTGAACATCCAAATAGGTCATATCTGATGACCATGAAAAGATGACAAACTGCATTTGACACCAATTATTTACATTTATTGATAGGATTAATGGATTAACAGGTATTAAACAGTTTAGATCAGTGTATGGTTTAGGTCAGCTGTGGATGTTTGGGTCTTTATGGGTTCAAAGACAGAAATTCATGATAGGTTATGTTAATTAATATGATGTCTGGCACAGATGACATTTCTTGTTAACCTGCTTATATATATATATATATTAAAAAAAATGTAAGGTCCACTATTTGCCCTGTACATGGGTTGTTCAATATTATTCAACTCTTATAATACTGTTGCAGAGTAACATATGAGGCTTTCATCATTGGCAATTTTTTGCATCTATACACAGCTTTGAGAGCAAATCCTTTTTGAAGCCATATGCTATATCAGTTAAAGACAAAATGACAAGATCCTCTTTTATCTGGCTTAAAACAACATGATTACTCTGACGTTTTGAAGGTTTGTTATGACCAAGGTAATGTTTAAACTTGAGGCATTTCAACTGATGTAACATTTCTGAGGTTTATATATCATGTAGTGAGCGTCACTGGCCCGGGGCTTTAAATATCCTGCATACGGGGCTTTGGTCTGTGCATCATTGGCAGCAGCTGCAGAAGCAGAGCCACAGCGTTTACTCCTTGGTTTGTGGCCAGATAAACATGGGCCTGAATCCATATGTGTAGCACTACCTGTACTGACACTAATAGGGGTGAGACATATAGTGACATATGCATTCAGCTGCAATAAGGTTGTGTTTTTTTTCTACCTTCCTTTTAATTATAAAACTCAAACGCTTAATCACATAAACACTCACACAGGACCATATTCTTGTGGAGGCTGGGTGTAAACTGAAGTGTGTGGGTGAAGTAAACACCTGAGCTCACCATGTAAATATAGCAAGTGAGCATCAGTATAAGCGTATGATACCAGCTATAATAAAAATTCCACAGCCACAGCATCATTTTTGGAAATCAAATTATGCCATGAACTGATTTTATAACAGCGTAATAGGAGTTTCAGGGCCAAGACATTGTGTGTAGACTGGATCAGGGATAAAAGCAATTTGAAGGGAAAAAAAAAAAAAAACCCTCAAAGATGAAGCATGACAGGTTTATCTTAAAATACATCTTTTTTCCTAAAGAAAGGGAAAGGCATTTTCAGATTTGTTGTGTAGGATGCCTCTGTGTCCCCCTCTGTACAGACACTGTCATTTTGTCACACATATACAGTATAGAAAGAAGCACATAATGCATATACACAAAACTGCATTTGTACATGCACACAATCAACAACCACATCTATTTTGCTTTATCTTAAAAAGAACACATGCAAAAGAGCAACAGCGCATATGGTGCTCATTTCTGCACTGGTGGCCTAATGCTCTTAAGTTCATTCTTTGTTCTGAGTATCATTGTTTTAAGAGAAACACAAAGCGGGGCAGTGTCTCCGCACTGCTGTTTCGTACTAAAAAGTAGAACACTGCAGCTATTGTGTTTGTCACCTCCTGACTCCCTGTATCCTTACCAAAGCTATTAATGAAAGAAGGTCACAAATTCTGGTAAACACTAGCACTTTTAGATGTAACAAAACTACTGGATTTGATCATTTACAATGAAATGTTTCATTATTTGAAGAAATCTTTAACAGGAATTTCACCATCATCATCATCATCATCATCATCATCATCATCATCATCATTCTTATTAGGTCTATTATTAAGACCAGGGGGGTCAAACTCATTTTAGTTCCGGGGCCACATACAGTCCACTATGATCTCAAGTGGGCTAGACCAGTAAAATATAATAACTTTTAAAACTTAGAAATAAGGTCAACTCCAAACTTTTCTCTGTCTTAGAGTGAAAACAGTAAAACTACATTCTGAAAATGTTTACATCTACAAACTATTGTTTAAAAAATGTGATTAATATGAATAATTATTAACAGCCTAAAATTTCTCTAAAATGGATCTACAAAAACACAAGACATTTAGTAACAGGAATAACTGTTAAAATTGGACTTACTTCTCTGAAGACATTAGAGGTTGTCTTTTGTGAAGGTATAGTTTATAAATGTAAACATTGTTATGTTATTTTGGTTTTTAACACTATGGTACAGAGAAACACTTGGAGTTGTCCTAATCTATGGGTTATTATGTTCCAGAGGGCAGGGGAATATAGACATACTCTCTGTCCGTCTAAGTTTTTTGTCCAAATGATTTCTCGGACACTATTCCCCCCGATTCTTTTCCAATTTGACAAACATGGTCTTTACCATTAGGAGAGGTGCAGTGCATAGTTTGATGTCTGAATTACAATTTTTTTTATTTTATTTTATTTTATTTTTTTACATTTTATTCAAATTTCAACTTAGG